>NC_140247.1:23366448-23418948 GCF_949987555.1 Borostomias antarcticus | reverse complement strand
CCTGCCTCCCTCTCTCTCTCTCTCTCTCCCTGCCTCCCTCTCTCTCTCCCTGTCTCCCTCTCTCTCTCTCTCTCTCTCTCTCTCTCTCTCTCTCTCTCTCTCTTTCTCTCTCTCTCTCTCTCCCTGCCTCCCTCTCTAGGGCCTGGTCAGATCCCACCTCAAGCCTATATGTGGGTGAACCCAGGTGAGGCCACTGTGGAAACCACAGACAAACCCACCTGGGACCCATATTTCCAGCCTGCGTTTAACCCCTACGGTCCCCACCTATCAGTGCCGGCTGGGTATCTGATGTATCAATACTTTGTTTTCACCTTTCAAAATAGCATCCTGCTGCTAATCTGCTTTTACCATGACCTAACATCATCGACCAGTTAATGTAAGCGAGAGAGTGCTGCTGCCGTGCTGCACATGGCACTGCTTGTCTCTTCGGCCATCTTTTCCCTGCTCTTCTCCACATCTAATCCACAAGATCGGCTCTAACCAGGATTTAGCTGTATCCTTTAATCTAAAACGTGTCAAAGGTGCGACAGGGTCCTGACACGTCTTGGCTAGCGCCCTGCACCACAGGGCCTCTTTCCAGGAGCCGTTCACCCTGATCGTCTGTATTTACACGCAGGCCACACAGGTGGGTCAATGACATTTAAATAATTAAATGTATACAGTAAAAGGCACGCATTCATTCAACCAGCAGCACAGAACAATCCTGTACAGCCTTATTTGGGAGTGCGTGTGTACCCAAACTGCTCCGAGCTGGCACATAAACTGAATTTACACTCAGCATAACTCACAAACTGTATTATCCCTTTAAAGGATTCTCACTGGACAGCTCTCTAAACTGACTGAGTTTAAATATTTACTTGGCGATTGTATGTATGTAGTGGTCGGGTATAGCTGAACACTACTCACGTTGTCATGGCTGTGGTGGCTTGGCTGATGGGATCTAAAAGGAGACAGAAAACAGGTTCGAAAACCAGGAGAGGGCAGCATTATAAGGATGCGGTAATATTTACAGTGCAGTTCAACAGGGGAGGAGTTCCAGCAATCTGTCTGGTATGATATCCATGTGTAAAAATGAGAGGATGGGAGAGGTTTACACTGCACACTCGTTGGACGGATCTCAACGATGCAAATGTAAGATTTAAATCATTTAAATATTTACATCTCTTGTCCAGCACAAGCAAGGAAATATACATCCTGAATCCTAAAGCCATCAATGCCCAGAGTTAGTGTGATACTCACAGCTACAGTTGAGATAGTGTCCACCTGAGATGCTGACGAGATATTAAATCTTTCTCCACGTATAACAATCTGTGATCGTTTCCCCGCTGTCTCTGGGGTCAGAGTGCATGACCACTCACCTCAGGCTCCTGAACCGCTCAGTCCAGCGCTGTCCTCTCTGTAATCCGGTGTCCAGGGCTGTGTGGCGTGTGTGAATGACCCCAAGCTCTTTATACCTCGGCCTCTCAACTCCACTGCCCTCCCCTCAGCTTAGCCAGGCTGCAACAGGACGGCCCTTTATAGGCCCAATCTTATTAATTAATTAGCCCACTGTTGTTACTTTGGGCTACTCTCTTGTTTAAAAATAAGCAGAGTATGTGACTTAGATTAGAAAGGATGAGTCTGGGGGTGTTGTCTGAGGGGGGTGGAGGTCTTTGTTTTGGATGATACTGTAACACGGGGGTCTTGTCTCTCGTCAGTCTGCACCTCTGGAGTGTCCCTCGCCTCCTGGGTCCATTTCTGTCCCACCCACTGCTCTGAACTAAGAGTCAGAGGAGTAAGATAACAACAACATCAAAATGCCATCGCCCAGAATAGTCTCTCTTTTATTCTCTCTCTCTCCTCTCGTTCTTTCTCTCACGACCGTTCACTCTCTTTTTGTCTGTCCCTCTCAGCCTCTATCGTTTTTTTTTAACGCACGCACACATGCGCGCGCAAACACACACACACACACACACACACACACACACACACACACACACACACACACACACACACATACATACATGTCTGTCTCTCTGTCTGTTTTCTCATGAACCACACGGTCAGCAGGTGTAAGTGACATACACAATGTCTAACTTAACACATCATAACTTCAAGAATGTAAACCCGTCTGCAAGCTAGGTTCATAGCTTTCTGTCAACTGAGCGAGCAAACCACCAAGACATCCACTTCCTGTGGGCTAGGTCTAGGCGTGAGAAGAGCAGTATTAAAGGGGTAGTCTGCTATTTTGGACATTTAGCCCTATTTGTGGTCTGTCTTCCATGAACCTGAAACACAGAGACCATAATTTCACTGATCGTTCCAGTATTGAGCTACAGTAGCTACAGTTTTTATGTAGGCTCTCACTGGGCTAGCTTTAAAGATGGATTCTGTTTTCTGAACGATGGTCATCCACCGAGCCCTGCTCAATCTACCCCGACCGCAGGAACAGAGACATGTGAGGGTCAAGCTGATGATCTGTATCGTTCCACATGCAGTCGGCTGGTCCAATGAGAGCTACAGTGCATGCATGTGATAACTGGAAGATTATACAGTAGGGTGTGTCCAGATGTGTCCCAGTCTCAAAGAGTTGGAATGCTGGTAGACAAGATGACTTAGAAGTATGTGTCAGGTGTTGTTGGATGTTATGACTGAGAGAATTTGATAGGCGTCAAAAAAAGAGATGTACACCTCTGACAAAGAACATTGCATTGAACAAGCACATTGGTTCCCAAATGGAACACATCCAATTTTCACAGACAACACTTCAGGTTGTTCACCTCAAGGTTTCACCCAAACCATCGCCCTGGAATTGAAATGTTAACTATAATGCCAGCCCTTTTCGACCACTCTCAGAGCTCTCCTTGGGAACTAACTCTTCTCTCACTGACGGTAGCTGACCCTTGGCGTTAAGGAGGCAAGTGCCCCTGATAGGTTTGGAAGCAGGTCTTGACCTGTGGCCAGGTATAATTGGGAAGCTTGAGGTCCTGTCTAGCCGGGCCTGACTCCTCCCACCAGAGGGACAGAGGGGCTGAGATCTCCTTAAAGCCGGTCAGCCTCAGGGGAACCCTGCTGCGGATTACAGCTCCGGATCACGGCCTGCAACAAGGGTCACCCAAAGTTCACCAGGGTCAACACATGATACTGTAAAAAAAAAAAAAAAAAAAAAAACGGCAAAAAGTCTGGCAGTAAAACACTTACCTTCAAATTACAGTCAAATATCCTAATACAAATAAAACTTGTAAAACAATACATTTACAGAAATGAGTATTAAAGGTTTTGCAGAGAGACTATTATTTAACAGGCATTTCCCTCAATAAAGTTACAGGTACAGTATTTCCCTCAATAAAGTTACAGGTACGGGGGTGGCTGTAGCTCAGTTGGTAGAGCGGGTCGTTCAATGATCGAAGGGTCAGTGGTTCGAATCCCAGCTCCGACTGTCCACATGTCGAAGTGTCCTTGAGCAAGACACCTAACCCCAAATTGCTCCCAATGAGCAGGTTAGCACCTTGCATGGCAGCTACCGCCATTGGTGTGTGAATGTGTGTGTGAATGGGTGAATGAGAGGCCATTGTAAAGCGCTTTGAGTGCCGCTAAGGTGGAAAAGCGCTATATAAGTGCAGTCCATTTACCATTTACAGTATTTCCCTCAATAAAGTTACAGCACTAAAAGGTCAGCAGAGAAATAGTGTTACTTAAAAGATTTTTCCTAAATTATTACGATCAAACACCTTAAAGTGGCAGAACTAAAGTTCAGCAGAGAAAACCCTCCACCCTACTGTACTACAGAGCTAATTCTGGTGTGTGTGTGTGTGTGTGTGTGTGTGCGTGCATGTGTGTGTGTGTGTGTGGCCATCTGCAATAATACAAACCTTGGATTAGCTAGCTACATATCTTAATTGTCATATTCAAAACGCTGAACCTGGGTGCTTCACTGATCAAAGCTTAAGGCAGAACAAGGAACATCTGCTTGCGTTCTTGCTCTAAACCGACTGATGGAGAACCGGCACTTCCTCATCTGAACAAAAGCTACAGTACATACCCCTCAGTGTCTACAGTCTGGGGACTGTTGTAATAAAAATAGGTGCTTCACTGATCCATTGACATACAGTGCTGAGATGAAATTGGTACATAGACGACAGGCCTACTGATGGTAAAATGGTAAATGGACTGCACTTATATAGCGCTTTTCCACCTTAGCAGCACTCAAAGCGCTTTACAATGGCCTCTCATTCACCCATTCACACACACATTCACACACCAATGGCGGTAGCTGCCATGCAAGGTGCTAACCTGCTCATTGGGAGCAATTTAGGGTTAGGTGTCTTGCTCAAGGACACTTCGACATGTGGACAGTCGGAGCTGGGATTCGAACCACTGACCTTTCGATCACTGAACGACCCGCTCTACCAACTACATCAACCTACTGATACATGGCTGATGAAACAGATGGTCAAACTTTAATCTAAAAAGAGGATTTGTGAGAGCACATAAAAAGGTCCAACAGAGCAGGTAGTGTAATGTGTTTCGTCGTTGCCTTTTCTTCTTGCAGATAAGCCTCTTACCACGTCTTGTAACTTGATTTTGGACCCCTCATGCCGTGAGTGCAACGCTAATCCGCTGTCCCAATGGGCTTAGAAGGGCTCAGTCCAGCCCTGGAGAGAGCAGTGAATGAGGAGGATAGGAAGCTGTCACAATATAGTTCATGTTTATCCTAATGGATGGCTTAGCAATATAGCTGCTCTTAGCAGCTATACTGTCTTAGCAGTACACTGTAGATCCCCTTAACCACCTTAGCATATTGGATGTGTTCAGTGTAGTTACTTTTAGTATATAATAATTATACTTATACAACGGTTAGTTCTGGTTCTTGATTCTGATTGGCTGGAAGCCGTGTTAAAATACTTTGTAACACACACCTGGGACCGCATATCATTCCATTTTCAGTATTAACGCGCCTCCCATTTGATCCAATGCATTGTAGTTGTTGTTGTTGCTTGGCAACCCTTTTGTTAGGGGAACTATTTTGCTCGGCGGAATTGAGGGAATGATGCTTCGTTTTGAATAAATGTTAATATTTTACATTGCTGTGTGTTTATTTTACACTAATAGCTGGTCTTAACAGGTCCAATAACACGGTACAGGTCATGAACACCAATCCACCTTAGGCTCACACCATGCCCAAATGCTAGCCACAGCTGCTGGAGACCAAGTTCCTGAAGGGATGGGAAGATGCTTAGTGCTATGACAAGAACATCAGTGTCATTGGCTTTGATCATGATGGTTTTGCTACCCTCCTATGTGGCATGTTTGGCATGTACAAAGATCCGGCTATCAGCTTCCTCATGGAAACATTTATCCAGACTATCCAGACAGGTTTCATAGGTACTCAAGACATCGGGTCCCTTGGTTACAACTTAAGCAATAAACCACTCGTGTGTTATAGTGATTTTATAACAGCTAGGGGGCGTTGTTAGGCACGACTGAAGCCGAGCGATCTTGTCAGACAGAAAGTGGAAGAGCTCTGTTTTGTTGTCATTATGTCTGAGGAAATTGCGCCAATTTGATGGAACTTTATTCTTGTTGCCTTTTTCCAGAAGAGTGGCCCTTAGAGAGCATTTGTGCCAAATTGTATACCCGCATCACCATTTGAACGATTGACATAATGAACATTCGACAGAAATGGCGGCCATCTTGAAAAAATGGTCGGCATCTTGAATTTTTGAGTGGCTAACGCCTTTTTCCAAAAGAGTGGCCCTTTGAGAGTATCTGTGCCAAAGGTCATGCTTGCATCACCATTTGAACGATTCTCTTGAAATATGCTATTATCTGCTGCACTAAGTATAAGATGGATTACGTACTGCTATATTGATATGAATAAATATTTAATAAATAACCTGGGGGGGCATGGGTGGGCTATGTACATGCTATAGATAAACAAACAAACAAGCAAACAATAAACAAAAACACGCCACCGAAAAACATGACCTCTTGCCCTGCAGGTTGCTGGAGCAGAGGTAAAAATATAGAGAAATTGTTTCAAATTTCTTCAACTCCAACTTCTTAAAATAAATCCCAAAATTGGATGCGGTTTAGTAAAAGGCTCTGTCAGCAAATAGTTTGAGTAAACCTGCCAGTAGGAGTTAGTAGGAGTCAGTATGGAGTCAGTAGGAGTCAGTATGGAGTCAGTAGGAGTCAGTAGGAGTCAGTATGGAGTCAGTAGGAGTCAGTATGAGTCAGTATGGAGTCAGTATGGAGTCAGTAGGAGTCAGTATGGAGTCAGTAGGAGTCAGTAGGAGTCAGTAGGAGTCAGTAGGAGTCAGTATGGAGTCAGTAGGAGTCAGTATGGAGTCAGTAGGAGTCAGTATGGAGTCAGTATGGAGTCAGTATGGAGTCAGTAGGAGTCAGTAGGAGTCAGTATGGAGTCAGTAGGAGTCAGTATGGAGTCAGTAGGAGTCAGTATGGAGTCAGTATGGAGTCAGTATGGAGTCAGTATGAGTCAGTATGGAGTCAGTAGGAGTCAGTAGGAGTCAGTATGAGTCAGTATGGAGTCAGTAGGAGTCAGTATGGAGTCAGTATGGAGTCAGTATGGAGTCAGTAGGAGTCAGTATGAGTCAGTAGGAGTCAGTATGGAGTCAGTAGGAGTCAGTATGAGTCAGTATGGAGTCAGTAGGAGTCAGTATGGAGTCAGTAGGAGTCAGTATGGAGTCAGTAGGAGTCAGTATGGAGTCAGTAGGAGTCAGTATGGAGTCAGTATGGAGTCAGTATGGAGTCAGTATGAGTCAGTATGGAGTCAGTATGGAGTCAGTAGGAGTCAGTATGGAGTCAGTATGGAGTCAGTATGGAGTCAGTAGGAGTCAGTATGGAGTCAGTAGGAGTCAGTATGGAGTCAGTATGGAGTCAGTATGGAGTCAGTATGGAGTCAGTAGAAGTCAGTATGGAGTCAGTAGGAGTCAGTATGGAGTCAGTAGGAGTCAGTATGGAGTCAGTAGGAGTCAGTATGGAGTCAGTAGGAGTCAGTATGGAGTCAGTATGGAGTCAGTAGGAGTCAGTATGGAGTCAGTAGGAGTCAGTATGGAGTCAGTATGGAGTCAGTATGGAGTCAGTATGGAGTCAGTAGGAGTCAGTATGGAGTCAGTATGGAGTCAGTATGGAGTCAGTAGGAGTCAGTATGGAGTCAGTAGGAGTCAGTATGGAGTCAGTAGGAGTCAGTATGGAGTCAGTAGGAGTCAGTATGGAGTCAGTAAACCTGCCAGTAGGAGTCAGTATGGAGTCAGTATGGAGTCAGTATGGAGTCAGTATGGAGTCAGTAGGAGTCAGTAGGAGTCAGTATGGAGTCAGTTTGGGTCAGTAGGAGTCAGTATGGAGTCAGTATGGAGTCAGTAGGAGTCAGTATGGAGTCAGTATGGAGTCAGTATGGAGTCAGTATGGAGTCAGTAGGAGTCAGTATGGAGTCAGTAGGAGTCAGTAGGAGTCAGTATGGAGTCAGTAGGAGTCAGTATGGAGTCAGTATGGAGTCAGTAAACCTGCCAGTAGGAGTCAGTATGGAGTCAGTATGAGTCAGTATGGAGTCAGTAGGAGTCAGTAGGAGTCAGTATGGAGTCAGTAGGAGTCAGTTTGGAGTCAGTAGGAGTCAGTATGGAGTCAGTATGGAGTCAGTAGGAGTCAGTATGGAGTCAGTATGGAGTCAGTATGGAGTCAGTAGGAGTCAGTATGGAGTCAGTAGGAGTCAGTATGGAGTCAGTTTGGAGTCAGTAGGAGTCAGTAGGAGTCAGTAGGAGTCAGTATGGAGTCAGTAGGAGTCAGTAGGAGTCAGTTTGGGTCAAGGGTGATTTGGCCCAGTGACCTCATATAACCTTACATCTGCTCAGCTACACAACAGAGCTCAGAGCACCGCCCACCTCAGGAATTGCACACTAAGGGGATTGGGGGGGGGGGGGGGGAGGGGGAGCAGGAGGGTATACTGTGAGTGTGTGTGTATGAGGAGGGGGGGGCGGGGGGGGGGGCAGGAGGGTATACTGTGAGTGTGTGTGTGTATGGGGAGGGGGGGGGGGGCGGGGGGGGCAGGAGGGTATACTGTGAGTGTGTGTGTATGGGGGGGGGGGGGTGGGGGGGAAGGAGGGTATACTGTGAGTGTGTGTGTATGGGGGGGGGGGGTGCAGGAGGGTATACTGTGAGTGTGTGTGTATGGGGAGGGGGGGGGTGGGGGGGAAGGAGGGTATACTGTGAGTGTGTGTGTATGGGGAGGAGGGGAGGGGGGGGGGCAGGAGGGTATACTGTGAGTGTGTGTGTATGGGGGGGGGGTGCAGGAGGGTATACTGTGAGTGTGTGTGTATGGGGAGGGGGGGGGCGGGGGGAAGGAGGGTATACTGTGAGTGTGTGTGTATGGGGAGGGGGGGGGCGGGGGGGGGGGGCAGGAGGGTATACTGTGAGTGTGTGTGTATGGGGAGGGGGGGGGGGGGCAGGAGGGTATACTGTGAGTGTGTGTGTATGGGGAGGGGGGGGGCGGGGGGGGGGGGCAGGAGGGTATACTGTGAGTGTGTGTGTATGGGGAGGGGGGGGGGGGGCAGGAGGGTATACTGTGAGTGTGTGTGTATGGGGAGGGGGGGGTGGACTGAAGTAAACAATCTGGATAATGATATTTGGTGAGATGCATATAACCAGGGGAGGTGGGTGGATGGTGGATTGGACTTGTGTGTTTGTGTGTGCGTATGTGTGTGTGTGTGTGTGCGTGTGTGTGTGTGTGTGTGCGTGCGCGTCTGTGTGTGTGCGTGTGTGTGAGCGCGTGTGTGTTATGGGGACTGTGGTTGGGGGGGGGGGAATGGATTTTGCTGAGTAGTAAGAGGCAAAGCTGGAGACCAACATCTGCCCACAGACACAGTTACTCACTGTAGCATAATACAGGGAGGAGAGGAGGAGGACAGAGGGAGGAGAAGAGGAGGAGAAAGGGAGGAGAAGGGGAGGACAGAGGGAGGAGAGGAGGAGGAGAAAGGGAGGAGAAGAGGAGGACAGAGGGAGGAGTGGAGGAGGACAGAGGGAGGAGAAGAGGAGGACAGAGGGAGGAGAGGAGGAGAAGAGAGGAGAAGAGGAGGACAGAGGGAGGAGTGGAGGAGGAGAAAGGGAGGAGAAGAGGAGGACAGAGGGAGGAGTGGAGGAGGACAGAGGGAGGAGAGGAGGAGGAGAAAGGGAGGAGAAGAGGAGGACAGAGGGAGGAGAGGAGGAGGAGAAAGGGAGGAGAAGAAAAGGACAGAGGGAGGAGAGGAGGAGAAAGGGAGGAGAAGAGGAGGAGAAAGGGAGGAGAAGAGGAGGACAGAGGGAGGAGAGGAGGAGGAGAAAGGGAGGAGAAGAGGAGGACAGAGGGAGGAGAGGAGGAGAAAGGGAGGAGAAGAGGAGGACAGAGGGAGGAGAGGAGGAGGAGAAAGGGAGGAGAAGAGGAAGACAGAGGGAGGAGAGGAGGAGGAGAAAGGGAGGAGAAGAGGAGGATAGAGGGAGGAGAGGAGGAGGAGAAAGGGAGGAGAAGAGGAGGACAGAGGGAGGGCAGACGGGGCGTTGTTTTCTGAGGACAAAAATAAGACTCATGCAGAAAGTCAAGGATGATCATAACCATATGGAGGCTGCTTTTCTGCGGTGTGAGGGAGGAGGGAGGGAGGAAGCTAGGAGGAGTGACAAAAGAGGAAGGCCAGGGGGTGGAGAGAGAGAGAGAGAGAGAGAGAGAGAGACACAAGGAAAAAAAGGCAAACCAACACAGTGGAAAAAAGGACTGAGGAGAAAGAGGAGAAATGAGGAGTTGGGCGGCCAGAGTCTGAGCCAGAACAGCCCACCTGAGTGCGCCGGGCTGTTTGGGTCTGGAATTTAAGGGAAGAGAGAGGAAGACGGGAGGAGGGGAGGAGAGGAGGAGGGGAGGCTGGCCTCAGAGAGGAAGCAGCCTGCTGGCAGTGTCCGGCTCACACACTAGTGATGCAGTGAAGTCACTCTCAGGAATTCTCTGGGCTGCTGCGTCTGGGTGTTTTTTTCTCTCCCCCCCCCCTACCTCCTTCCTCCCTTCCTCCTTACACACATCTGGAGCAGCGGGCTACTTCCTCCGTCTGGCTGAGCTCAACGCTAACGGTCCTCTGCCTCTGACGACACCCCGGAGACCGTCTGGACGCGTCGTCGAAGAGGACGCGACTCCCTACGCGCGCACACACACACACGCACACACATGCGTGCGCAGCACTGGACCGGGACCCCTGGAATAACCCTAGGCCTCCCCGACACGCGCACACACACACGCCTGCGGAGCTGCGGACGGCGAGGAGAACTGCAGCCATCAGCTGAACTCTCTTTGAAGCGTTCCCTTATATGGCAAAACAACTGGGAAATGATTTGAATTAGTCTGGTTTGTGCTGCATGCCTGTTCCATGCGCGGCGGTTTGCTCGTGTCGTTCCTCGGGCCGTCTGCATGCGGGGTTCTTGTTTAGGGGACAGCAGGAGGACGGGTGTTTGTGTTGAGTAAGCTACGGGCGCTGGCGACGCCTCGGGGGGGGGCACTGGCCGGGCTTCATTCATGCTCCGGCGCTCCTGCCCTCTCTCTCTCTCTCTCTCTCTCTCTGTCTGCCTCTTTCTCTCTGTGTCTCTCTCTCTTTCTTTCCTCTACTATGGGTTATATCTGCATGAGAGACACAGCTGTATGGTACACGCCTCTTCATAGAGACTGAGATACAAACTCTCCCCACCGAGGGACTGTGCCGGATCTGCTGAGCAAGCTCGTCTCATCGAGAGACAGGCAGCCTTTGTATCTCCGGACGGACGAGCGCAGAGTCCAGAACAGGAGGCCCGTTCACGCTCCGCTCCACCACCCCAGGACGACGCTGACCCGGCAAGAACCAGGAAGAACGCACTGTAAAAGGAGGAGGCGGGGTTTCGTTGTCCTGACCGGGGCCTTACCGAGGGAGAAGAGGATGCTGGGAAGGCCCTGAACACCGCCGGAGGACCCCAGAGCTCCCGACCGGGAGGGAATCCCCCCGCCGCCCAATGGCGCGCGCGCCCGAGAGACGCCGCGTGCGCGCGGCGGGCGTGTTCGCCGCCCCGCTAGTGACGCCGCCGCCGCGCACGACCCCGGCGAACGGACGCTCCTCCTCTCGCTGAGAAAACTTGTCGGTCCCGTCGTCGCCTCCGTCGTCATGGCAACGGCGGCGTGGTACCACCGCGACATAAGCCGCGTGCGCGCGGAGGACCTGCTGGCGCGGGCGGGGAGGGACGGCAGCTTCCTGGTTAGGGACAGCGAGTCTGTGCCGGGAGCCTACGCCCTGTGTTTACTGTGAGTAATGTTCCTGCACACACACACACACACACACACACACACACACACACACACACACACACACACACACACACACACACACACACACACACACACACACACAATTTTCTAGGCATGTGTGTGTGCACGCCACTCCCCTTTGCTCCTTTCATTTGGCTGCGCGGTAATTATTACTCTGTAATCCTCACCCCCCCCCCCCCCCCCCCCCCCACCTGCCGCTGTGTTTGCCTCCCTCAGTCAGTGGGATCTGGGAACCCCACCTCCGTTTCCACAGTGTCTGAGTGTCCGCATTGGTGAATGGCTTCAGCAGCCTCCCCTCTGGCGTCTCCATCAGTGTCTCTCCTAGTCGCAGGGGGAAAGAGTTGTAGCTTGGAGAGACTGCTGGAGAGCGTCGTCCAAACCCCCCCCCGCCCCGACCAAACGCAGGCCCAGCTCGGCGAGTCGAACCCTGGCTCAGGACTGGCCCCGTTTCCCCTCCCGGCTTCCCCGGGCCCCTGGAGGTGGGCGGGAACTCCAGTGACCGCACGGCTCTCTGTGCTCATCAGCCTCAACCAGACACATTCCTGAAAGCTGAGCCCCTCTCAACCCCCCCCCCCCCCACCTCTCTCTCTTTCTCCCTCTCTCTCCCACTCTCCCTCCCGTCTTTCTCTCCCTCTCCCACTCTCTCCCACTCTCTCTCTCCCACTCTCCCTCTCCTCTCTCTCTCCCACCCCTCTCTCTCTCCCACTCTCTCTCTCTCACTCTCCCTCTCCTCTCTCTCCCTCTCCTCTCTCTCTCCCACCCCTCTCTCTCTCCCACTCTCTCTCTCTCACTCTCCCTCTCCTCTCTCTCCCACCCCTCTCTCTCTCCCTTAATGTCTTATTCCATCTCACTCATACTTTCACAGTTCAACCACAGTTTGGTTTTTTAAGCCTTCTATTGTCCCTTACATTACTTCAAAAGTCTTCATGGTTATTCTGTAGCCTCATAAGTGATCCAACATGGTGGCTAATTTGGCGTGACACCCCTAAAGTTCAGCAGAAGAAAAAAAACAGTAGATGAAAGTCTAAATAAAGATGAACAAGTCTTTGGCAGTCCCTGATGTGACCTCAGTGTCACAGTGTGACCTCAGTGTCACAGAGAGAAGTAATCACCATGTCATTGACATGTGAAGTCGCAGGCGTCTGGTTGAGAAACTAACAGCATCTTTAACAAGGTGCAGCACATCTGCTCCTTATTCCACCGTTACATTAAAGCGTGCTTTCCCTTCAGATGTTGTTTCTTTATCGTCCAAAAAAACAATCCGGGTTTCAATCCGTGCACAATTTCATGAAGCTATTCCCTCCTTTTGTCCAGGTTCCAGCGCCATGTTCACACCTATCGTGTTCTCCCTGACGCGGACGGCCTTCTAGCTGTTCAGGTGAGTGACCACCATCGCTCTGCCTGGCCTGGGCCTGCTACAGATAGATAGATAGATAGATAGATAGATAGATAGATAGATAGATAGATAGATAGATAGATAGATAGATAGATAGATAGATAGATAGATAGATAGATAGATAGATAGATAGATAGATAGATAGATAGATAGATAGATAGATAGATAGATAGATAGATAGATAGATAGATAGATAGTGAGATAGTGAGTGAGATAGATAGATAGATAGATAGTGAGATAGTGAGGTAGTGAGATAGATAGATAGATAGATAGATAGTGAGATAGATAGATAGATCCATAGATAGATAGATCCATAGATAAATAGATAGATAGATAGATAGATCCATAGATAGATAGATCCATAGATAGATAGATAGATCCATAGATAGATAGATAGATAGATCATAGATAGATAGATAGATAGATAGATCCATAGATAATAGATAGATAGATCCATAGATAGATAGATAGATAGATAGATAGATGGATAGATCCATAGATAGATAGATAGATAGATCATAGAGAGATAGATCCATAGATAATAAATAGATAGATCCATAGATAGATAGATAGATAGATAGATAGATAGATCCATAGATAATAGATAGATAGATCCATAGATAGATAGATAGATAGATAGATAGATAGATAGAGTACTTTATTGATCCCCGAGGGGAAATTCCTGTGTATAGCAATACACACAACAAAAAGCTACAGTAAAAATGTTAAGCCAAAGAAGCAGAATCAGCCACTACACACAGCAGATGTTCCTGGATAAACCGACCACTATGAGACACAATGGCCACGTTGGATAGAAGTGGGACAAAGCTGCCTGTGTTCTTGTGCTGCTGTGCTCATTCTGCTACGACGGCAGCAGGCCTGATGTGTGAATGGTCTCTCTACCATGTGGCCACATGCTTGGAGAATGACCTCAGCAGGACACAGGGGAAATTGTGTGTGTGTGTGTGTATGTGTGTGTGCGTGTTTTACTGATTCCTGCACCACCCACACACTTGGTCACTGTCCATATCCACAACACACTCATGCATACAAACACAGAGGGGTGTGTCTGTTTATTAGTGTGTCTCATGTGGGTGTTTGTGTTGTACAGTGCTTGTGTGTGAGCTGGGTGTGTGTGTGGGACAGTCGTGTGTGTTGCACTACAACGCTAGTTCTTCTAGCACCCATTGCGCCTGGTCCTAATTATCAGAGACACAATAACAAAAGTTGAAGAAGCAGACCGCAAGCCAGCCAGCGCATACTTCCACACACACACACACACACACACACACACACACACACACACACACACACGCACACACACACTTCACAGAGCTCAGCAAGGGTTGTCTCACTGTCATGTAACCAGGCCTCGACCAGGAGACACCCCAGAAGCTCTGTTGTCTGAAGGGGGCCGCCTCCCACTTAAGCACTCGTTCAGCTGTTTACAGATTCAGATTCAGACAACTTCATGTACTATATACTTTTCCACTGAACTCAGTCAAAGTCTGCCATTGAGCAGACTTGTCTGATTGGATGTGCTCTTAGAAGTCAGCCCAGCACAAAGAGAAGACTTACTTTCCTATGTTTTTTTTTTTCTTTAGGCGCTTGTTATTTTATAAGGGGATATTTGGGTAAAATAGGGATTATTTTGTCTTTCTCTGTCCTCCAATGTCTATCGGTTTCTCTATTTTCACTTTAATCACTTTTCAAGAGCTGCTTGTGGAATAAAAATGAAAAAAGCATCAGCCGATTTAAGAGTCCCTGTGGCAGAAACTCCTGCCAGAAACGCTTTCTTCAGCCGCACAACGAAAACAAATGTTTCTAAAAATAAGACGCAGAGGAAAAGGCCGTATTACTTTGTAGTCATTCTGTGTGCATCTATTCATGGGTACCAAATGTAGTCCTAGACCTGCCATATTTGTGTCCTCCGCAGGTGTATCAAGTCGTCTAATTGGCTCTAGTGCATAGAATCCTATGCAATCAGACAAATTGACACACCTGTGTAGGGCATAAATATGGCAGATCTTGGACTACATTTGGTACCCATGAATACCCTACTGGCCCTCATGGCGTCTTGGGTCAGTGTCTAACGTACGTTGCTGTGTTTTGACTGGCATTACAGCGTGTTTGTGTGGGTTTCCCTTAGGTTGGCGTCTCCCCGTGTGTTGGCCTGTGGCCGTGTGAATATTTACATGATGTAGTCCACCCAAAACGTGTTTGACAGTTATTAGAGTGAGTGTTTGTTTGTGGTCCTGTATGTTTGAAGCCCGTACACCACAGTTTACGAGAGTCTGGTCGGGCAGTAAAGTGGCAATTGCCAGGATGTGGGTGGTAGAGACGCGCGTCCCTGAGGAGAAACAGGGCTTTCCATCTTTTTCATCTGGGTCTATTTCTCTCATGCGAATCGAGACAGGAGACTTCTAGGGTTTGGTTTCCGTCGGGCAACAGGTTGACTAGTGGCCCTCAGAGTGACATATCTGGCCCAGAATACCTCACACTCAGAAAGAGGCTTCACGCACAATCGCTTTCAAACACTTGTCATGCATTTTTAGTTGCGTTCAAAGAGCGCCAGCTGATCTGTGGCTCTGCCTTGTTCTCTGATCAGGCACTAAAACCAGATGATTTTGAATACGATTTGAGTGTTTGTATTTTCAATCATCTTGCGTTTATCGTTGAAGCTTCCTGGGTATTGTTTTTTGTAACAACATCATACTGTACATGTGTGTACACCTCTATGTGTAATATGCACATATTATGTGTGTGTGTGTGTGCCCCACCCCTCCCCCCACCCCAGACAACTCAGGGAGTGCAGGTGAACTGTTTCCGCACCCTGGCGGATCTGGTGTCGGGGTACCAGCACCCCCATAAGGGACTGGTGACACCCCTACTGTACCCTGTGGGCCGTGACCCTGACGCCGGGGACGACAGCTCAGGTGGGAAGCCCTCCCTCCCGTCGGCACGACACCCCAGACCCTCCCAGGCCCCGTAAAGGGCCCGTTTACATTGACGCATTCAAGCTACTGTGAATGAATTTTAAGTCTCAACAAAGTGTTCTGTTTTCCTACTTGACTGTTGTTCTAAACTTTGTAGTTCGTTCTCATAGATCAGTCTGTTAAAACTACAAATTCTTCCCTGTGTGACATCACTTCCCTGTCCTCTTCATCCTGAAACTATGTCACTTCCTTTTTCACTATATAACCTATCGACCTCATCCACATCGGACTCACTCTACCTGGATTCACTTCCTGTGCTGAGTCCGACTCTGCAGAATCGTAACAGAATAAAACTATTGCCTTTGTTTAAAACCAGCTTGACTGACCACTCGCGTGCTCTTATTTTTAAACCAAGTATAAAAATACTTTAACACTACGAAATGGAAGCTATTTAGTTCGAGAGTGTGCGGTGGTGTTGCCAGACATATAATCCTTTGTTTTGCTACTTTTTTTTTTCACATGATGCAGACGGTGACGACGAGAAGCAGGGCAGCTTGTCCGCTCTGCCCTCCGCCAACACAGCGCCCCCTGCTGGGCCCCCATCCTCCTCCCCCGCTCCACACCTGCTCTTCCTCCACATGCTGCAGGAGGTCGGCACGCCCAGGTACGGAGCGCGGCCAGAGAGCACTGTCACCTCGCCAGCATCGTTTAGGACGGGGGAGGAGGAGCAATAACACGGACCGGACGCCGGTCCCGTGGACGGCGATGTCGCGAACGCCGTCCACGTCGTGTATCCCGAGTCGAGCTCCCCTCTTTGGATTGTGCTCTCGGCTTTAGCTTTTAAATCTTTTAGGGGTTGTTCTTATTACTCAACGACGCGTCTTTTGTTTCCTCCTGTGCCCCGGGTCTGTTCTGCTGCCCCCGTGTCTGTTCTGCTGCCCCCGTGTCTGTTCTGCTGCCCCTGTGTCTGTTCTGCTGCCCCCGTGTCTGTTCTGCTGCCCCCGTGTCTGTTCTGCTGCCCCCGTGTCTGTTCTTTTGCCCCCGTGTCTGCTCTGCTGCCCCCGTGTCTGTTCTGCTGCCCCCGTGTCTGTTCTGCTGCCCCCGGGTCTGTTCTGCTGCCCCCCCGGGTCTGTTCTGCTGCCCCTGGGTCTTGCAGCGTGGCGGGGGAGGTGGCGGCGCTGCTGGGCGACTACCTGCGCAGCGAGCTGCCCCTGGACGTGGAGGGCCTTCGTCGGGGGGCGACGGGGCTGCGCCACCTCCACCGGACCCTGGGCGCCGCCTGCCAGGGCCTCAACAGGTACGGGCTCCCGGTTGGCCGACGGGCCGCCGTCGCGGGCCTATTCACTAGAGAACACAACACATTTGTCGGCGGCGGTGGGTTCCTTTCGTCGTCTGCCCCACGTCGTCGGGAGACGGTTCTGATCCAAGCTCTGACGGGAGAACGTCTCCGGTTTCCAATGTGATCCACAGTGAGATCGACCTGACCTTGTCCAGTCTGGAGACGCTGGCCAAAGTGTTTGACCATCCCACCTGCCCTCTGGCCTCCCCACAGGTACCCCACCTCTGTCCTGTCTCTGGCCTTACAGCGCCACCTAGAGACCCAGGTACCAAAGGGGCTTTGACGGCAGAAGAAAACCTGATTTAGACTACTGCCCCCCTCTAGTGAACTAAGAACATACACTTTCAAGAGTGCTGTAGTGTTTTGGACAAACAGATGAATTACTCTTTAGATATAAGAAACGGTTTACCCCCGGCGTTGCACGCCACCCTCCACTGCGTGGTCACCCTCCGTCACCGTTGTTCTTTCAGCAGAACGCGGGGAGGGGTACGGAGGTGGAGCTGGACGGCCTGCTGTGTAAGATCTCCGCCCTGGTCAGCCTGCTCTCCTCCCTGGAGAAACGGGTACGTACGGCACGCCCCCTTCTAGGGCGCCGCGATCCCACCGCGGTCGAATCGGGACGGCTTTGAACGTTGTCGAGCGGACCGCCATCCCCGAGCCACAGAGATGCTGTATATGCTCTTTCCCACGCAGGTGCTGAAAGCGCTCCAAGATGCCGTGACCAACCACAATCTGGCTGTACAACCGGCCCCTCCCCCTGAGCCCGCCCCCGCCCCTCCTGCCAAGAGCCACGCCACGCCCATGCCTGTCCGCTCCTTCCAGGTGAGAGAGGAGGAGGAGGAGGACTGGGAGGTGGGGAGGGGGGGGTCACTTGTTCTCTGATAGTAGTTAATGACAGTCTATGGGTTGTTTCATCGTTGGCATTTAATTGATCATGCTAAAAGCATTTATGTACGTGTGTGTGTGTGTGTGTGTGTGTGTGTATCTGTGTGTTCAGGTGAAGATGGTACGTTACGGCAGACAGACCGTGTCAGTGGACGTGGACACGGGGATGCTGCTGTTCGACAGGAAGGCCGGGTCGTTAGGGGTGGAAACTGTCTCACATGAGCGCAGTAAGAGCCTGCGACCTACTGTGACAACACGGCTGAATTTGAACCGAAAGAATATTATGGGACCTTGATTGTGTGTTTGTGTGTGTGTGTGTGTGTGTGTGTCAGTCCTGCAGCTGGTCAAGTTCCAGAGTAGTCCTGCCAAGCTGCGCATGGTGGTGGACAGTCATCACAACACTCCCCGAGAGCTGATGTTTGAGAGCGCCAGGGTAGGACAGCCTCCCAGAGTCCTCGCTACACTCAGCCAAGCCTTCCACAAGTCACTCGTTAAACGTCATTCTTTGGCGGTCTGCCGTTGTTATGGGCCGAGCGGTGTGTGAGACGGGGTGTCCTCCGTGTCTCCTAACAGAAGCGAGAGGCCTTCTGCCAGCTGCTGCAGGTGATGAAGACCAGACACTCGCAGCTGACGGAGCCAGACGTCCTCTCTGTGTTTGTGGGCACCTGGAACATGGGTAACGAACGACACACCTTTCTGACACCTGGCCCACCCCAAAAGTGCTCGTGCCCCTCCATTGGCGCCCATAGTTTAATAAATAAATAAATACATTTTAATTAATCATAGTATTTTTCTGTTAAATTAAAAATACTAACTTTCGATTTCTTATAAATTAAGACATTAAAAAACAATGTTTGACGGCCGCCGAGAGAGCTCAGTATAATTAGTTTGCATCAGTGCTGCACAAATACAATAGCATATCGTATTATCAAAAATAGTTAATAATAATTGTGCCCCCTCATGCAGTTCATATGCCCCATGTGCTCCCTTAAGACTGCGCCCTGGTGACCGGTCTGGTGACATGCCCACCCCGAGCTAGAGTTAGCAGGTTCAGGGGGCCTACCGGAAAAAAATCCAAGGGGAAACACTGGTCTACTATCAGTCTAACTGTAGATTTAGACTTGCTGGGATGAATTATTTTTACAATGCTATCATTGTTACAATTCTCAAAAACTATTAGCTAAGCACTAAAGATTTAACCATTGGATGTTGATTTCCACATTTACACTAGTCCTAAACATAGATCTGTCTGTCTGTGTGTCTGTGTTTGTGTGTCAAGGTGGCTCCCCCCCTCCTCGTAGCCTGCAGTCCTGGGTGACCTGCTGCGGTCTGGGTCGAACCCCAGACGAGTCCACTGCCCTGCTCCCTCATGACCTCTACGCCCTGGGCACCCAGGAGAACGCCCAGGGGGAGCGGGAGTGGGCGGAGCACATCAAGGCCACCCTACGCAGCTACACAAACATAGAATACAAACAGGTGAACGCCCCCCCCCCCCCCCATCACAAATTCGGATTCCACTTCTTTCTTTATGGTGGTTATTGACAATTTGATCTCTGTTGAAATGCCGTAATACAGTGCTATCTTGTTAATTCCTACAATCACAAAAATATTATCACACGTTGTCTATTATTCTGATAATCCTATCTCAAACTAAAGCAGTATGTAAGCTTCATCCTAGCCTGCACTGTCCTGTGGTGCCGTCTGTGTCCTGTAGGTGGCAGTGCAGTCCCTGTGGAACATGAGGCTGGCAGTGTTTGTGAAGCCGGAGCACGAGAGCCGCGTCAGCCACGTAAACACCGCCAGCGTTAAGACTGGCCTGGGGAACGCGCTGGGTACGGTGTCCCGCAGAGGACATTCACACATCTCCATAACCATAACCTCCACTGAGATAATCACATAATCCTGTAATTATAATACACACAATACTAATCACATAGTGCTATAATAATAATACGCACGCTCACGCACACACACACACACACCACAGCATGGCAGGCAGCCAAACAAATCAGTGCATGCTTAACAAGGATGTTTTATTAAGGTTGTTGCTGTGTGTTCCAGGGAACAAGGGGGCGGTGGGCGTCTCCTTCCTCTTCAACTCCTCCTCCTTGGGCTTCGTCAACTGCCACCTGACCTCGGGCAGTGACAAAGTACTCAGGTACGCACAGCGGTGTAGCGGAGCGTATACGGAGTATACCCACTTCTTTATCCATGGACCCACAGTATACCACTTCTTTAGACACCACTAATGTAAAGACTAACATTCAGTATACCCACTTCTTTAGTCAGAGTATACCCACTTCTTTAGTCAGAGTATACCCACTTCTTTAGTCAGAGTATACCCACTTCTTTAGTCAGAGTATACCCACTTCTTTAGTCAGAGTATACCCACTTCTTTAGTCAGAGTAGCCTATACCCACTTCTTTAGTCAGAGTATACCCACTTCTTTAGTCAGAGTATACCCACTTCTTTAGTCAGAGTATACCCACTTCTTTAGTCAGAGTATACCCACTTCTTTAGTCAGAGTATACCCACTTCTTTAGTCAGAGTATACCCACTTCTTTAGTCACCACTACACCCCTGAGTACACAACGCAATGCTGGCCCACATGTGCTGGTCACTGTTATGTTCCTCAACAGGTCATTTAGGAGGCTGATAAACAGATATAATTGGCACACTGCGACAGATTATATGATGTC
This sequence comes from Borostomias antarcticus, assembly GCF_949987555.1. NCBI lineage: Eukaryota > Metazoa > Chordata > Actinopteri > Stomiiformes > Stomiidae > Borostomias > Borostomias antarcticus. The sequence goes on along the minus strand of NC_140247.1, from coordinate 23,398,391 downwards.
CTTTAACGCTTTAACCTTCTCTTTGTACCATAGCCACTTATCTATCTACAGTAATATGTTTGTTTGTGGATGTTTGGTTGTCTGCTGTATATTCTGTCTTTGACTGGACCTGTGTGTGTGTGTGTGTGTGTGTGTGTGTGTGTGTGTCAGGAGGAACCAGAACTGTGTGGACATCCTGCGGCTGCTGTCTCTGGGAGACAAGCACCTTAGCGCCTTCGATCTCAGCCTGCGCTTCACACACCTGTTCTGGTCTGGAGACCTCAACTACAGACTGGACCTGGATGTGCAGGTCAGACAGACAGGCAGACAGACAGACAGGCTGACAGACAGACAGACAGGCTGACAGACAGACAGGCTGACAGACAGACAGACAGGCTGACAGACAGACAGGCAGACTGACAGGCAGACTGACAGGCAGACAGACAGGCTGACAGACAGACAGGCTGACAGACAGACAGGCAGACAGACAGGCTGACAGGCAGACAGACAGGCTGACAGACAGACAGACAGACAGACAGACAGACAGACAGACAGACAGACAGACAGGCAGACAGACAGACAGACAGACAGACAGGCAGACTGACAGACAGACAGACACACTAGTGACCTGTACAACCTCCATTGATTCACACCCACTTCAATGGGATCTCTGTCACCCCCCCGGCCCCTAGGACATTCTGAAACACGTGTCCAAGCGCGAGTTTGAGGAGCTGATGTGCGCTGACCAGCTGACCAGAGAGAGACACAGGAGGAAAGCCTTCCTCAACTTCAGTGAGTAGCATCCTTCTGCATCAGGTGATATATCGGGCCTTATGGATCAAACTCCACCAGTTTTCAATTCATCTCCGCGATTTCTCCCCTTATTACTCTTCTCTCCGAATCTCTCCATCGCTCACCTCCCTCCCTCCCTCCCTCCCTCGCACTCTTCTGTCTCTGTCTCTCCGTCTCTTCGTTCTTTGTCCGGGTTAAGAGGAGGAGAAGATTGCGTTTCCTCCCACCTACCGGTACGAGCGGGGGTCCAGAGACTGCTACCTATGGCAGAAGTACAAGACCTCTGGGGTGAGTCTGTCAGCCCCTCCCCCCCCCTCCCCCTCCGGGTTGAGTCTGTCAGCCCCCCCCCCCCTCCCCCTCCGGGGTGAGTCTGTCAGCCCCCCCCCTCCCCCTCCGGGGTGAGTCTGTCAGCCCCACCCCCCCCCTCCCCGGTGAGTCTGTCAGCCCCTCCCCCCCCTCCGGGGTGAGTCTGTCAGCCCCACCCCCCCTCCCCCTCCGGGGTGAGTCTGTCAGCCCCACCCCCCCCGCTCCCCCTCCGGGGTGAGTCTGTCAGCCCCTCCCCCTCCCCGGTGAGTCTGTCAGCCCCTCCCCCCCCTCCCCCTCCGGGGTGAGTCTGTCAGCCCCTCCCCCCCCTCCCCCTCCGGGGTGAGTCTGTCAGCCCCACCCCCCCCCTCCCCCTCCGGGGTGAGTCTGTCAGCCCCACCCCCCCCCCTCCCCCTCCGGGGTGAGTCTGTCAGCCCCACCTCCCCTCCTCCCCCACCCCCCGATGTGGTCACCATGTCACAGGCACGGCTGTAGAGAGGCGGTGTCTCTGTCAGGGTGTTATCTCGATGGCATTTCAGAAAAGACGTGAGAATGTGACGTCCATTATTCTAGATCCGAACACTGGGATGTTACATTATTACATCATTTGAAGCTATGCTTTACCAAGTAACGCCCCCCACACCTATTTAAATATACTGCAGGTCCAAAGCTCACCGTCACACTTATTTTTATGTGTAACCCAGTCTTCTCTCTGGGTGGTCACTGGGGTTAGGTGCTTTGATGGCAGCTGTCATGACTTCTATTAATAGGTAGCGGAGAAAATACCCCAGGAGCTACAGTCAAACGTCTGGCATGGCTGGACTGGGGCGCTATCGGCATCGCATACTTCCCTGTTAATGAATGTATTTTCAATTCATGCACACCCCTGCCCTGACACACATGTATACTTAAGCAATAAACCACGAGAGGCCGTGTGTTATAGTGATTTTATAACAGCTAGGGGGCGTTGTTAGGCACGACGCGAAGCGGAGTAAAACCCCCCTAGCTGTTATAAAATCACTATAACACACGGCCTCGAGTGGTTTATTGCTTTTATACAACGGTTACTACAGCTATTAGTGTAAAATAGACACACATCAATGTAAAATATTAAGATTTATTCAAAACGAAGCATCATTCCCTCAATTCCGCGGATCAAAATAGTTCCCCTAACAAAAGGGTTGCCAAGCAACAACAACAACTACAATGCATTGGATCAAATGGGAGGCGCATTAATACTGACAATGGAATGATATGCTGTCCCAGGTGTGTGTTACAAAGTATTTTCACACGGCTTCCAGCCAATCAGAATCAAGAACCAGAACTAACCGTTGTATAAACACTCACACACGCACGCACACACACACACACACACACAATCACACTCTTCTACGCATATCCCTATCTGATGTGCCTGCAGGTGCGTGTCAATGTTCCGTCTTGGTGTGACCGTATCCTGTGGAAGTCCTATCCCGAGATGCACCTCACCTGTACATCCTACGGTAGGTTTAGACAGTCACTGAATGCTTATGATATTCTTAGACATGTTGAGGTGAATTATTTTCACTCATTTCAATTCCCAGACAGCAAATTGTATGCGTGGCGGTATTTCCTGTGGCTGTCCAGGATTAGATATCCGTGGCCTTTTCTTTCATTGTTTGACTACAAAACAACAACGCGAGCAGACTGAGAGTTCCTGTGAGGGTCTGATGTGGTCCACTCCTACACCCCCTGGTCTGCGGGCCCCAAACACAGCGAGTCATTTCCTCTGCATGGCTGTGAACCCGGGCACTGCTCGCAGTACGACTCCCTCTTAAGAGAATCCACACAGAGATAGATACAGCAGCTCGGTTGATCTGGACATGGCTGGGGTCATTGTCATATAGGACTTTTGTGTCACCAGGTTGCACTGATGACATCTTCACCAGCGACCACTCGCCTGTGTTCGCCACCTTCCAGGTCGGGGTGACGTCACAGTTCATCTCCAAAACCGGTGAGGCCGTCGGGAGGCACAAACTGTAGTACACACACACACACACACACGCGCGCCATTCAATATCTACGTCAAACTTTCTGCTGTGACCTGTATCAATCCTGTATTTCAGACCCAAACTTGAGCATGGAGCGAGCCTGGATCGAGCTGGAAGTCATGGAGGCCATTGTGAAGACAGCCAGCAAAGCCAAGTTCTTCATCGAGCTTCACTCGTCCTGCCTAGAAGGTATTATATGCCGTTGGATCCTAACGTCTTCCATTTCCATTTCTTGATCTCCGGTACCATCGGGGAGAGTTGTGCTTTGCCCTGTGGGTGAATGTCTTATCTGTGTGCGTGCAGAGGTGCGTCGTTCCAGTGAAAATGACTCACAGAGCTGTGACGTCCCCGGCTTCCTGAAGCTAGGCTGGTCCACCAAGCAGCTGCCCAAGGTAGAGATGGTCTACACATCAATCAGTAAAGGCTAGGTCCCAGAAATGCAGAGGCCATTTAGGTTTAAATTGGGTTTAGGGTTCATGTTAGGGTTAGGGTTTAGGGTTGGGTTAAGGTTAGGGTTGGAATTAGGGTTGGAAGTGTCCCTACGTTTATCACTACCCACATCAATGTGGAGTTGCGCTTAGCACGTCTCATACCAATGACACTCACTAGTTTATCTTTGTGTGTGTGTGTGTGTGTCTTTGTGTGTGTTTGCAGCTTCTCCCGATCATCTCTGATATGGAGTTTCTTCAGGATCAGCACCTGCTGCTGTCCGTCAAGTCATGTGACGGCTTCGAGTCATACGGTTGGGCCAAACCCTTCTCTTTCATAACTGCCGTCATTCACAACTTCTCCCTCCCTGGAGTTACGGTATGTAGTCATCCTTCGACCCTGGTGACCTCTACGTTGTGCTCTCTCTCTCCCTCTCCCTCTCTCTCCCTTTCTCTCTCTCTCTCTCCCTTTCTGTCCCTTTCTCTCTCGCTCTCTCCCTTTCTCTCTCCCCCTCTCTTCCTCTCTCTGTCTCCCTTTCTCTCTCTCTCCCTCCCTTTCTCTCTCTCTCTCTCCCTTTCTTTCTCTCTCTCTCCCTCTCTCCCCCTCTCTCTTCCTCTCTTCCTCTCTCCCTTTCTCTCTCTCTCCCCCTCTCTTTCTCTCTCTCTCCCCCTCTCTCCCTTTCTCTCTCTCTCTCTCTCTCTCTCTCTCTCTCTGCAGGCGAGTGTTGCGTGGCTCTGCGCTCCCTCATCGGAGCGTCGGAGCAGTTTGAGACGTTCCTGAGTCACCGCGGCGAGGAGATGGGCTCCGTCCGGGGGAGGGTCCGGGTCCACGTGCCCAAGGACAGGAGGGGAACGCGGGAGAAGATCTACGGTGGGTCGGCCGGGGGCCTCCGCTCCTGTTCCACCTCTGCTTGCACTATCACTTCCTGCTGGGGCTTCTGGGGCAGGCGTCCGTCTGTGTAGCCGCCTGGCCGTCCTCTATTTCTCCCATTGCTTCCTCTATCTGGTTCCTCAAGCCTTGCCGGGCGCCACGCCACGCTTCCTTTTTCGGCTCCTCTCTGACCAGATGGCCCTGACCAGATGCATCCTGGGACACAGAGAGGGAGAGTGAGCCCTCATTCAGGTCAGGCGTCGTGCCCTGTTATTACAACACACACGGCCGTTTCATTTCATGCCAAGCTGGCCTTCGCCCCCCCCCCCCCCCCCCCCCCCCCAGCCGATACGGCTGGAGAACTCGTGAGCGTGAAACACGGCGTCCAGTGAACATCCTCTGCCCTGTTTTTTTTTCAGAGTGGTTCTGCTTTGAGAAGGACGAGAAGGGGCCGGTGAGGGGCCGCTTGTCCCCACAGTCCACTCGAGCTCTGATCGGCCGGTGAGATGTTTTCTTCATGGCTCTCCTAGTGAAGCCGTCATACATCGTAGTGAAACACGGATGTGTGAAAATTGTTGTTATCGTCTGTAATTTTTGGTACATTTTTCTCAGGTCCTCGGCCATTCCTCCTAAGCCCACTCCCAGCAGCTACACCAACCCGGCCTACTTCATCTTCGAGGGCGTGTCAGTGCTGCGCCGGGTGGAGGAGTCCCCGCCCCCTCCCAGGGACCCCCGGGTCGTCTGGTCCGGCACCGAGGCGCTGCAGCTCCCCAAACTCTCGGGGGGGCGGGGCTACGACAGGAAGTCGCCTCGCAGGTCGGACTTCACCGAGATCGAGATTCCGGCCGTCCTGCCCCACTACCCCTCCGCCGGCGACCTCCCTCCACCGCCGACCGGCTCCTCCTATCAGCTCTTCCCGTCTGAGGACACGCCTCCTCCGATGCCGGCGGCGCCAGACTGCGGCGCTGCACAGTACCGGGAGCGCCGCTCGCAGCTGAAGCTGGGTAAAGACAGCGTCGTCCAGGACTCTGTCCTCCCCGCCAAGAACCTGAGGAACTTCTACGTGAACCACTCGGCCATCATCGGGGACGCCCCCCGGAGCGATCAGCCCAGGCTGCACGGTGAGCGGAGTGGCCCCACCCGGGGCGCCAAGGCCCCCTCTCTCTACCCCTACTTATCCACCCATGTGCCCCAGTGTCCGGCGTCGGCCCCCTGGGTGGTAGAGCCTCAGACGCCACCACCGCCTCCTGGAGACAACTCCCTCACCGCCCTGCAGATCGCCAAGTCCCTCAGCGAGGTGGACTTCTTCCCCTCGGACCACCTGACTTTATCCACAGCCAGCCAGAGGTTGGGCCAGAGGAGTAGCCCAGCCGTGGCTGCAGAGAGGGCCTTCCACTGGGAGAAGACCAGCCCAGCCGTGGCTGCAGAGAGGGCCTTCCACTGGGAGAAGACCAGCCCAGCCGTGGCTGCAGAGAGGGCCTTCCACTGGGAGAAGGAGGTGAGTGGGGCTGGAACCTGCCGAAGGAAAGATCAGATAACTTAGAACCATTGTGGGGCGGCTGTAGCTCAGTTGGTAGAGCGGGTCGTTCAGTGATCGAAGGGTCAGTGGTTCGAATCCCAGCTCCGACTGTCCACATGTCGAAGTGTCCTTGAGCAAGACACCTAACCCCAAATTGCTCCCAATGAGCAGGTTAGCACCTTGCATGGATGCTACCGCCATTGGTGTGTGAATGTGTGTGATGAGAGGCCATTGTAAAGCGCTTTGAGTGCCGCTAAGGTGGAAAAGCACGATATACGTGCAGTCCATTTACCATTGTACGAAGGATATGTCAGCTTTAAACGTATACCTCGTTATTTCTGTGTTCTCCCTGACGCAGGTGTCGGTCCTCCGCGGGGCCCCAGAGACGGTACGAGAGCTTCTGAGCAGCCTGGGCCTTCAGAGGTACACCTTGGGACTCAGTCTGAACGGCTGGGACGACCTTGACTACTTCAGGTACGGGGGCGTCGTCGTCATTAGTGGACAGAGCAACGGTTATCTGGGTTTGTTCCAGTGGGCGGCACCGCGGTCTCGAACTGAACGACGTCTGGCCCTCTCTCCACAGCGGCATCACTGAGAAGGACCTGTGCGCTGCCGGCGTGTCGAACCCGTCGCACCGGCGGAGGATCCTGGAGAACCTGCCCAGAATCTGGGACTGAGGCCGTGATTCAGAACCCAGAGACCCCGGTCGCACGAAGGGAACCGCAAACCCGTTCAAATTGAGTTTGTCAGAGAGTTGAACATGGTAAACCACAGACTGAGTAGACATTGTTGACAGACGGCGACTACAATGGACTCCAAGTAACCCCTGCACCTCACTGTACCAATACCGCAAAAAGGACTTGTCTGTTACACACAACAGACACGGCACATATCCTCTGGGAAATAATATCTCATACACCTGTCCTTCTCAAACTGAGATATGTATATCAAAGCCGCAGTCAAACACATTCATATTCAGTTACATCCACCTAGCCAAATATTGATTGTCCTGGAGATAGTGGTCACAGAGGTTGGTGTTGACTGTGGATTCACACGCCTCATATCCCCCCGGTAGTATTGCCCCTGCTCTCCTCTCAGAGAGCAGAAAAAAAGCCTCTGGTTAAAGCCACAGTGTGAAAATCTACAGCTGTACATTACATTGTTTACTATTGCATAGTGCGTCAAGTTCTTACAAGCTCTCAGTGTATCTCTTTACTGTTTGATACTGTTATTATCGTGTCACTTAATCAGTGCATCCGTCCGCCGTAGCGTCTTTTAAAACGGGATTACATGAAGCCGACTGTTGACTGAGCAATCCAGGGAGTCTGTTCATGCTGCCATGCAACCGTGGTGAAAAACCCCCTGCTGGACACCTGCTGGACACCTGCCCAGCTCTGTCCCTGTGTGTCCCTGTGTCAGGTCCCACTGTCCTCTGTGCTATCTAGGTCTCTGACATGGTCACATTCTGTGTTTTCATGACATGCGGTTGAGTCCCTGACAGCGTCTGGATTTTGAGTACGAAATCAATTCTATTTAAGGAAAATGGGAAAGAATGTGTATTATCAAAAGTAATCATAACATGATGGATTGGCTCGTAACATGGAGGAGATTGAGCAACGGGAGGTTTGATATCCCAGATTGCACTATGTCATCATATTTGTTGTGTTTTGTCTTCATATAAAACTATAAAACAATTCAAACCAGGTGATCTGTGAGGCCTAACTGGGATAAACATCGACTAAAAAAAACACAAAACACCTTGACAACATTGAGGACGATCTATGCCTTAGTTGGATGACCGTGGCTATATCTCTCTTGTAGATAGACTGCCTATGAATTATTGCTGGGCCACATGACATCAGAGTGGTAAAACAGCGAAATATATAAAATATGTCATTACAGTTGAAAGGCTGTCATTTCTCACCAGGCTGACCTTTTTCAAGTGTCCTTTATTTGAAGTGTCCAGTAAGAGCCACATACTGTACACCACTTCCTGTTCCAGGGTTAAACCCACAACTCTCTAAAGAGACTAGCTTCTCTATTCACATTACATTTTACAAGACTGAACAAGGAAGTAGTTTTTCTTGTTGTTACACTACTCATGTACATTATTACAAGATGATTTGCGGAATGGGCAGACGGTGGGACATTTTCAGCAAAGTGAGATGTGTAGTCATATACTTACCAGACATAAATACAGGTAAAGCTGCCAAATTTGCCTACAGTGAGAAAAAGCAGTGTTGTAAGTGGTGGTAGTTACTGATTTAAACATGACTCAACACATCCCTGTGTAATCCTTGATAGACAGCAGGTATGTGTCAGTGACCGGAGAGACAAACACATGTAGCCTTGTGAACGGGCCTACTCTAATACACACACACTCTCTCTCTCTCTCTCTCTCTCACACACACACACACACACACACACATTCTGTCTCTAACACGCACTCTCTCTCTCTCTCTCACACACACACACACATTCTGTCTCTAACACGCACTCTCTCTCTCACACACACACACACACACATTCTGTCTCTAACACGCACTCTCTCTCTCACACACACACACACACACATTCTGTCTCTAACACGCACTCTCTCTCTCACACACACACATTCTGTCTCTAACACGCACTCTCTCTCTCTCTCTCTCTCTCACACACACACACACACATTCTGTCTCTAATACGCACTTTCTCTCTCTCTCTCTCTCTCACACACACACACACACACACACACACACACACACACACACACACACACACACACACACACACACACACACACACACACACACACACACACAGTTAAGCTGTCATCAGCTACGGCAGGTCTCATGAACTAGAGTTCCTAAATGATTGGGTAACTCTTGGCAGCATGTCAGAATAGTGATAACAACTGCAAATCCAGTCTAGTGGTTCACTCCAGCGCCTCTTTTCAATTTCAGAACTTGGTTTGAACGAGGACAGGTTGATATTACCCATGTAGTTGAGATTATTCTAAAGCTTCTATAACCTGCTAGAGTCTATGGGAACTTCACCTGGTGCTAGCCCATTACCATGAGTCCATTCTGAACTGAACAGATGCATTCTGACAGGCATTCCCTGGCACCACCGGCCACGCTGCCTTCTGCTTAATACTCTGGATTTCTGCCTCAGTGGCCCACTCACATTCCAGGCCTCTGAGCCATCATCAGAGCAGACCAACACACACACACACACACACACACACACGCACACACACACACACACACACACATGTTCTGACTTGTCTGTGGGTCAGGGGTCAGTTTCCATGGGGGAGGGGAAGAAGGAACAGCATTGGCTCCTCTTCAAACCTGCACGGACCTCTGGGTGTCAGTGGCACCAGCTCCAAAACAAGAAAGCAGAACAATTGTCAAACACTGCCCCTCGAAACCACTTAACCACTAAACACTTACACTACACTGAAAATTGATTTACAACATCATAAGTCTTGAGTTAAAGAAGTTAAAACGTTTTGTTGATCAGAAATATGTAAAACTGTCTCACAGCTATTATAGATGTGAAAGGCATCCTATATCTTCTTTGGACTACTGAATTGCAAGATCATAATTTTCAAAGTCAAAGAAGTTACAATCTTTTAGGCGTCAATGTCTCATTGCACTCTTGTGTCTAATCAGTGATTGATAGGCGTGTTTCTTCCTGCAGGACCTGAGTCAGCGACTGACAGGATTTCCTATGGCCAACTCTTCTGTACACACTTGGGGCTAATCTACTGAGTTAACCCTCATCCTAACCCTAACCCTAACCCTCATCCTAACCCTAACCCTCATCCTACCAGCAGATTGAACATAGACGTGCCCCTGAGTACCCCAAGAATAAACTACTGGAAGAAAGAACCATCATAGCAAAATTTTTACTTTTTCCTCTCAAAACGTTATTAGTTATGCAATTGTCATCTGAGAAAAAACTAAACAATAGATTGTTATTTTAGCAAAGTTACTGTTAATTTGTATATTGTGTAAAATGAAAACATACACTCTTCTTTAAATCTATAAAAACTGCACTGGCCTCTGAAACCAACAAACTGCTCATCCCACACACGTCTGTGCAGATCCGCTCCAAGATGTAATGGGTTCTAGGTTGGTCCATGCTGCACCCCTCCACCGACTTTTATGAAAATCGGTCTGGTAGTTTTTGTGTAATCCTGCTAAAGAATGAACCAACCAACCAACACACGCCACGGAAAACCATGGTTACGCATCGAAATCCTAGTTCCATGAGCGCAGCGAAGCACCACTAGAAAAGTGTGCCGAGACCACACAACTGCTCCTAGCTGAAACTTTCAGCAAGCAGGCTGGGGTTCAGCGCCCTATGGGGCTTTGCTCCACTCATAGAACTAGGGTTTCGATGCATAACCATCGTTCTATTTCGTGGAGCTCCGCCCCACCGGGAAAGCTCCTTATTGGCATAAGTGGAGCTACATGGCAAACAAAAACCGACCAGCCAGGGCTCCAAGGTAATGACCACACCGAAGGTTGGCTCATCCCAAGCACTGACCCTTACCCACCACACTCGGCTCATCCCAGCTGAGGGCAAGGAGGGGAGGGGAGGGGAGAGCCGGACTGGGAGCGGTTACGCAACGTAACATAACCCGTCCGAGCCTCACCCAGACCCAGAAAGGGACAGAGACGGACTGATGCTCACCCGACGGTCCCGACGAGGCCAAAAACCCATCATGTCCGATGCTGACTCCCGCTGGCAGACGACATGGACAAAAGAGAGTAGCGGACAAATGGAGACGGTGATGACCGAGTCGCCGCGGCGTAAATGTCCACTACAGACACTCCAAGATACAGGGAAACCGACGTGGCCACGCCCCTCGTAGAGTGTGCCCGAACACCCCCAGGCAGAGGGCGACCCACAGTCTCATAAGACTGGGAGATGCCCTCACACATCTAAAGGAGCTGTTTAGACAGCGGTGAACCTACCTTCCTAGAAAAACAACATTTGGGGGTTGGTCCGGACCGCAGCCATGTGCTGAACACATCCGCACGCACAGGAAGCAACCGCTGAACACAACCACACGCACAGGACACAACCGCTGAACACAACCACACGCACAGGACACAACCGCTGAACACAACCACACGCACAGGACACAACCGCTGAACACAACCGCACGCACAGGACACAACCGCTGAACACAACCACACGCACAGGACACAACCGCTGAACACAACCGCACGCACAGGACACAACCGCTGGACACAACCGCACGCACAGGACACAACCGCTGAACACAACCACACGCACAGGACACAACCGCTGGACACAACCACACGCACAGGACACAACCGCTGGACACAACCACACGCACAGGACACAACCGCTGGACACAACCACACGCACAGGACACAACCGGTGCAAGCGAGCCTCTTCCTCACTCGCATGAGGCGGAGGATAGAAGATGCGCAGCTCCAAGTCCCGCACGCTGGACGCGAACTGGACCACTTTCGGCATGAAATAACGCACGCGTATAATAGTGGATGCCGCTAAACCGCTCTCATGATCCACCAGGTGTTGGAGAAACTCCTGAATCGTCTCAACCAGGCAAGACTCTGGGGCGACATCTCTTTCGGCACATCAGCTCTGAATTTCATTTTCAAACCTTTATTTGTACTCGTAAAGCACTGAGATTACCCTCATTAACAGTGTTGACGAATTCAATACTCGTCAATAGTACTGATCAGTACTATTGATCAGAATAGAGCTGATCCCCGACGTGGAGTGTTCTCTACTAGACAAGCTCTGTCGTTCAATAGCCAAGCTGCCAGCGGCTGCCCCGGCATCGAGGCACGCAAATCCAGCCCTCGCGTTCGGCCATTGAGGGATGGGCCACGGGTCCGCGGACATCATGGCCGTCACCTCCACATACCACCGCGCCCGGTGCCGGTTCGGCGCCATCAGAATCACCATTAGGCCCAGAGCCGCCCTAGCGTGCTGCGGCCCCATGCAGCGGAAGCAGAGAGGATGTCCCATGTCGCTGTTGAGGGCGCCACAAATGCAGAATTCTTCAGGCAGACTAGGCCGCGCTGGCTGGGGCGCCCCGAGGGACGCCGCCGGCTCCGTGGTGAGTCGCTGGCTAGTCATCGTCTTCTTTCTTCTCAATTGTTCACGAGCTGAAGGTTTCTAGGAGCAGTTGTGTGGTCTTGGCACACTTTTATAGTGGTGCACCTGTTGTAATTGGTCACAGGTGCGTGTATGTTTTTTTTTCTAGCTATGATTCGTTAAGCCAATAAGGAGCTTGCCCTGTGGGGCGGAGCTCCCCAAATCGAACATTACCTTACGCCCAGCTGTCGGTGGAGGTAACAAATTTGACAAAGACAAAGTTGTGAAAATTTGAAATGATAGAATAAAGTTCCTGTGAAATATGACAGAAAGTATACCATTGTGGTTGGTAGGATGAGGGTTAAAGGGCAATGCTCGTTTTTGACAACCTGGACCTTATTTACGACATATTATAAGAAGTTTGACTCACCGAGATCACTTTGGTGTAATTGGGAGGCCTGTAGAAGAAATTTAAAATCCAGCGCGAGCCAGTATATCCATGTAATGGCGGTGATCGGGGCACCGAGAATGCAGTTTCTCAAAATCTATTTTCGGCCGCTAAACGGTTGTTTTCATCAATCAGATTGGATGAATCGACAGTTGAGATGCGCTACGATCGGATTGTTGGTGCCGAGAATATTGTCGTCGTCATTCGTCAGCAACAATCCGATCGTAGCGCAGAGAATGTGAGCCGGAGAATAGCCAGTCTGCGCGCTGGCCTGTGCGCATGCGTGCTGGAGCAAGTGGGGAAAGGCATGTAAAGATCATATTACAGAGGCTAAAGACCCCGTATTTGAAAACCACAACAATGCCTCGCGTTGAGGAATCTCAACTGTCGATTCATCCAATCTGATTGATGAAAACAACCGTTTAGCGGCCGAAAATAGATTTTGAGAAACTGCATTCTCGGTGCCCCGATCACCGCCATTACATGGATATACTGGCTCGCGCTGGATTTTAAATTTCTTCTACAGGCCTCCGAACTACACCAAAGTGATCTCGGTGAGTCAAACGTCTTATAATATGTCGTAAATAAGGTCCAGGTTGTCAAAAACGAGCATTGCCCTTTAAGTAGACTAACCTTAGGGCTAGGCATGGTTAAGGGTTAAGTAAGTAGGCTAACCCTAGGGCTAGGACTAGGCCTGCACACGTAGGAGTACTGCATAGCACGCACAGGCATGGGTGATTTTACACACTTTTTAGGGGTGCTCAAGCCTCTCTTCTAATCTCTTATAATGAGGTGATGGTTTAGGCCTAATTAGCATCCTGGACAGATCAGCAGTCATGAGAATTGTACAAAACTACATTCAACATGAACAGCACATTGTGCTCCTTTACTGTAAAGGTTCTGTTTTTACATAGTGATGTGAAACCACCCATCACCCAGCTCATCTGGACTCTGTATCTCTGTAAACACAATATCACTATTGGTTCATCCACATTGATTTCTTTATGACCAGGATTTATATCGTTATAACTCATATAAAGTGTAATTCTGGGGATGACGCATAAAGGCAGAGGCAATGATCGATCACACGGCTCCCAGAACCATGTGTCGAGTGTGTAAATATTAACTTTATATGAAAGGAGAGGTGTGCGTCTCACTGTCAGAGGAGATATTGCAAGGTTTATTAGTGGTGTAGGCTACACCAGAACGACGACTGAGACTGAATAGACAGTGTTGCTAAAACCAGTGGTTAACCAATTATAAAACCAAAACGACTGGTTCAATGCAACGGAAACAATAATCCATGCCAAAACAGAGAAGTGTACTAAGAATTTGTGCTGTAGTCTAGTTGGCAGCTGAGAATGGATCGTTTAGAAAGGATGGCTTTTGAGTTCTATCATAGGCTACTGTCAACTCATCAGTTTCACTTCCCAATTCAGTCATGTTAGTATCCATGTTGCTGGACGTGTCTGTGACACAGCCTACCCTGCGTGAAGTGGAAACTTCGGAGAACGCATGTGTCGAAAGACGCACGATAACTTGGATAACTGGCAGATCTTGGAAAAGACGCAGGGAAGTCTATTAAATTGCCTATTCGTGTAAGAAGTGACTTCAATGTGATTTATTCTGTAGCTAGTTCTGGTGACAGGCTTCCACTAGTCGAGATTGGATTGCAGGGGGGCGGGTGAGAAGTTGCCGGGAGGATCTTTCTTTTCTCGGATCCTAGTCTAGCCTGTCTCTACTCAGCCCGTTCACACACCCAACAGAGCGGTCACTTCTCCAGACCTGCCCGAGCTGAGAGGGTCAATCACATCCAACAGAGCGGTCACTTCTCTAGACCCAACAGAGCGGTCACTTCTCTAGACCCAACAGAGCGGTCACTTCTCCAGACCTGCCCGAGCTGAGAGGGTCAATCAGGACTGTGTCGGGTAAGTTCCGTTCGCTATCAAATGTAAAATAAGTTGAAAGCAAATGTGACTTGGTAACAGGGAGCTATAGGCAGTTTAGAGATAACAGGTGTTCTTTTTTTTCTTTTTTTTGCCGAGATATCTTATTTAATTCGATAGTGGAGTTCTTTCGGAAAGCACTAAACTTCAGTTCACTTGTCTGTATCAGTCATTTTCTCAGGGATGCCAATGAAAGAAAAGAACTGAGAACGATGAAAATTTGAACGTTTCAATTAAAGCGTAATTTGTATTCGGACATATGATTGTCCGACACGAACGCTCCTGACAGACATATTATAATGTCTCTACAGATATTGAACGTAAGACAAATCCTGGTGCCCCATTGGACAGAAGATGAACTCAACCTACAGCCTCTATCTACGACAGAACCGCTCCGTCTCGATGTCTGGATATTCCAACGGCAGCTGCCGCTTCGACGAGGAGTTCAAGTACATCCTGCTTCCGGTGTCCTACGGCCTGGTGTGCGTGCTGGGCTTGTTGCTCAACTCCGTGGCTTTGTGGATGTTCATCGCCAAGATGCGCCCGTGGAACCCTAGTACGGTCTACATGTTCCACCTGGCACTGTCCGACTTCCTGTACGTCCTCTCGCTGCCGACTCTGGTCTACTACTACGCCAACCGCAGCCACTGGCCGTTCGGCGTGGCCGCCTGCAAGGTGGTGCGCTTCCTGTTCTACGCCAACCTGTACTGCAGCATCCTGTTCCTGACGTGCATCAGCGTGCACCGCTACCTCGGCGTCTGCCACCCCATCAAGGCCCTCACCCAGGTGAAGCCGCGCCACGCCCACCTGGTGTGCGGCCTGGTGTGGGCGGCGGTGACCGCCTGCCTGGTGCCCAACCTGGTCTTTGTCACCACCACGCGGCGCGGCAATGACACGCTGTGCCACGACACCACCTCCCGGGACAGCTTTGAGGAATACGTCGACTACAGCTCGGCGGTCATGGCGCTGCTGTTCGGCATCCCCTTCCTGGTTATCGTGGTGTGCTACTGCCTGATGGCGCGGGCGCTGTGCCGGCCCAGACGGGGCCTCTCGTCCGGCCAGCAGGGGGCCTCGGTGCGCCGGAAGTCCATCACGCTGATCGTGGTGGTGCTGGTGGTGTTCGCCGTGTGCTTCGTGCCCTTCCACGTCACGCGCACCCTCTACTACGCCTCTCGCGTCCTCAACCTGAACTGTACGTCGCTCAACATTGTCAACTTTGCGTACAAGATCACCAGGCCGCTGGCCAGCGTCAACAGCTGCATAGACCCCCTTCTGTATTTCTTGGCCGGGGATCATTATCGAGCGAAGTTTTTGAAAGCGCTGATGGGGAAGAGACGGATCACCAACAGCCGCTCCGCAGACTACATGCAAACACGACCCAAGAACGACATAGCCCTGGTCTACAAGAACCCATACCCTAAAGCCAGCAGTGAGCCCGAGAGATAGAGGGACTGGGACTCATACGGACACTGATAGGGCGTAATGCCGATACCCCTAGCCACGTAGATCTCTGTCGTATAAAGGGTTTGGTCCACGGGCACGCCTGATAGTCCAGTCTGTGCACAGCTGCGTGTCTTTCAGCGTTGCTGGGTCATTTAGCATACGACAGAATGCTGAGCAGACATCACAGATGCAGGTGTGCTGCCATCACACTGGTCAGAATAAAAAGTCCGGTATATTTTAGGCATTGTGGTCTAAAAGATACGGCCAGGCAAGAGAAGGAGCTGTGTGGAGGCCTAGAGCTCGCTCCTGGCATGTGTGTATTATGCATTCAGACCTGTTCTGCTGCCAAGACAAACCAGTCTTGTCTGTATGTACACGGCTGCGGTTCTAGACAGTTACCTCTCCTTATGCTCTTTACCGTTGTTTCAGTGAGACCCAAGTTGAAATCCTTTCACCCAGAGAAACAGAACGGCCTCTGTGCCTTTGAGGCAGAGCACAGCCTCCTACTATTACCACAGAGGAATGGCCGTACAAAGCCTATTATGTACAATACAAGGCAAGAAAATGTAGCTCACCTAATCTGCCATTAGCTTCTATGGGACTGCTACCCTGGAAAAGAGAAAGATAGAGAGAGGGGAATTGTGGAAAGACGTAGATGTCACACAAAATAATGATCAAACTCATTCAAATGTGTTATTGCACAATGTGAGAACGACAAGGTCATCCTGTTCTCTGAATTCTATTTTCTTTTACATTCCATTTAAGGGTTTGGCTAAAATGAATATTTACCATTGCAGAGGTGAGGAGTTCAGCGATAGGCTCAGACATAGTGAGGCGATCAGCAGTGACGGAGCATGGGACCTGGAAATCCTTGTAAGTTCACCCCATGGTGCTCCCAGCTGTTTTTGTCTTTCAGAGGCTTGATCAGTGGCTCCAAGCCTGTCTGTCTCTGCTGTGAGGGGAAACAGAGTATCAATCAATCAATCAAAGCTTTATTTATATAGCGCATTTCATACCCAGAGGCAACACAATGCGCTTTACAGAGAACAAGGGAGGTGGGCAGACATCCCACCCCTACATATTCCAGAGGGAAGCAAAAAAACAGTAATCACCCGGGGGCCACATAAGTGAGCTGTAAAAATTCTTCCCTGACCCCTCTCAACGAGGCGATCGAGCAAGCTCCTGGAGTATGTTTGTCTACTGGCTAAGAACATTTATAGAGCAATAAATAACATTAAATTACATTTTCAGAGTAAGAGAGGCTAATAACATCATAGGAGAGACATGGCAAACATTGGTGTATGTCTGTGTGTGCATAAATGTGCCTGGGCCCAGATAGAGGCAGGGGTTGGGGTAGGGTGGGGGGTAGGAAAAGGATACGGACCCGGGTTAGGGTGAGGGGAAGGGGATCTGAGCCCAGGACTGGTGTATGTCAGTGTGTGTGTGAGTGTGCCTGGGTCCAGGTAGAGGCAGGGGTCAGGGGTAGGGTGGGGGTAGGAAGAGGATACGGACCCGGGGTAGGGTGAGGGGAAGGGGGTACTGGACCCAGGCCTAAGGCCGGAAGTGGACTGTTGTATGTCTGTGTGTGCGTGTGTGTGTGTTAACTAATTTGCTACGACATCTGCAGCAGACACAGGGGTATCTATCGGACTCAGGGTGGTCTGCTGGTGACAGTGGGGCATCCACTGGACCTGGTTAGAAGATAGGAGGGAGAGAGAGACGCACTAGGGAGAGGGGAGGCAGAACAGGGTTAGTAGCACACGGAGCCATATATAGTGCAATACATTACGTCAAACTACATTTTCAGAGCAAGAAAGGCTAAGAGCATCATGGGAGAGGTGTGGCAAGCACTAATGTGTGTGTGTGTGTGCGTGCGTGCCTGGGCCCCGATAGAGGCAGGGGTTGGGGTAGGGTGGGGGGTAGGAAAAGGATACGGACCCGGGTTAGGGTGAGGGGAAGGGGATCTGAGCCCAGGACTGGTGTATGTCAGTGTGTGTGTGAGTGTGCCTGGGTCCAGGTAGAGGCAGGGGTCTGGGGTAGGGTTGGGGTAGGAAGAGGATACGGACCCGGGTTAGGGTGAGGGGAGTAGGGAAAGACCGACCGACCGGCTGGTTGGCTGGCTGACTGGCTGGTTGACTGGCTGACTGGCTGACTGACTGGTTGACTGGCTGACTGACTGACTGGCTGGTTGACTGACTGGCTGGTTGACTGACTGGCTGGTTGGCTGGCTGGTTGACTGGCTGGTTGACTGGCTGACTGACTGGCTGGTTGACTGACTGGCTGGCTGACTGACTGGCTGACTGACTGGCTGGTTGGCTGGCTGACTGACTGGCTGGTTGACTGGCTGACTGACTGGCTGACTGACTGGCTGGCTGACTGGCTGCTGGCTGACTGGCTGCTGGTTGGCTGGCTGACTGGCTGACTGACTGGCTGACTGACTGGCTGCTGGCTGACTGGCTGCTGGTTGGCTGGCTGGCTGACTGGCTGGCTGCTGGTTGGCTGACCGACCGGCTAGTTGGCTGGCTGACTGACTGACTGGCTGACTGACTGGATGGCTGGCTGGATAGCTGGCTGTGTGTGTGTGTGTGTGTGTGTGTGTGTGTGTGTGTGTGTAGGCAGGCGGATGTCTCTATCCAACAGCCCACGCCGTAGACTCGACCGGGGCTCGGGACAAGTGAGGGGTGAGGTAGGGGGATGATTTTCCTTAACTGCCCCCTTGGGACTGAGTGCTGGCCTCTTTCCTCATCCATTTGGGGTGAGTTTCCGAAAAGCATTTTAACATGTGACTGGCTGATCATACTGTACTGCTCCAGAGTGTACAGTGAATACATGCCTGGTTCTTGTGGCTCATTATATTTGTGGAGTTTCAATGCAAATGTGGTCAAAAACTGTTATTCAAGGAACTATGTTGTTTTCATATTTATAAAGGGTATTCGGTTAAACAGGTTCAAGGTTTGTCAGCATGACAATACTTGTGAGTAAAGAAGTGGGTATACTCTGACTAAAGAAGTGGGTATACTCTGACTAAAGAAGTGGGTATACTCTGACTAAAGTGGGTATACTCTGACTAAAGAAGTGGGTATACTCTGACTAAAGAAGTGGGTATACTCTGACTAAAGAAGTGGGTATACTCTGACTAAAGAAGTGGGTATACTCTGACAAAATAAGTTGGTATACTCTGACTAAAGAAGTGGGTATACTCTGACTAAAGAAGTGGGTATACTCTGACTAAAGAAGTGGGTATACTCTGACTAAAGAAGTGGGTATACTCTGACTAAAGTGGGTATACTCTGACAAAATAAGTTGGTATACTCTGACTAAAGTAGTGGGTATACTCTGACTAAAGAAGTGGTTATACTCTGACTAAAGAAGTGGTTATAGCAGAATTGTTAGTTTTTAGTGTTTAGTTGTTTGTTTAGTTGTTGGGTATAGATTACTGTGGGTTCATGGATAAAGAAGTGATACTCTATGTACTTCTGTATACCCTCCACTGCATCACTGCATTACACCATTAAATTTACAATTCATCATTCAATCCTTTTGTCAATTCTGTCATTTATTTGCATGTCAATTACAATACTCTATTTACCCAGTTATAGATGTGACATAGTCCAGACGTTCACGTCTGCCATGAAGTGATGCAGCAGCAGGAACGCCATGCTTTCATTTGCAGAGTTGAGACAAAGGGGACGCGTGGCAGAACAGAGGGTGTGGGTCTCACTCTAACGTGGGGTTACTGGGTGTAGGTGTCCTGCTGGGCGTAGGTGTCCCGCTGGGTGTGAAAACAGGGGCAGGAAGGGCGCTGGTCCAAACGCCTGCTCTGGCCGCCCTGCTCACCACTGTTTGGGTTTTTTCCCCAACCTCCCCACGCCAAGAATACAGAGCAGCCTCCCTCTATCCAAAACACTCCATGGAAAAGTCTGATGTGTCTCCAGCCTCTATTGTTTGATTAGCCATAGAGAGCAATAGCAACAGACGGGGAAACGTTCTACCCAATACATACCAGATATTTTATTACTTATTCTATTACTTTATTATTATGTTTTTTTAAATTCCAAATTCCGACTAGAATATTAAGTCAAAATGTATGGGATAGGCCTAACATTCTGAAGTGAGTGTTGTTAGATCTCAACTCTGTTCTGTTTTATTATTATTATTATTATTATCCTTTTTTTACTGGGTTACCTCGACGACACTTCAATAATGTGAAAGCATAGCAGGTCTCGTGGATGTTTTGACATGGTGTCTGGGTTGGATGTAAGCCTAACAGCGCCCTCTGTGGGCTGACTCCGGCTACTGACAATGTGGGTCGATGAGAAATAAAACAATAACAAACACTGACGCTACATTATTTCACAGTCACACATTTTATGCATTTTATACGCTATTCTTGTTTGTATTGTTTTGACATTTGGTCTCTAAGACTTTTAAATTATATTCTACGCTTGGTCAGCAGGTGTCACCACCATGTTAGATCATGAGTGTCAAGTAAATCTCATCAACATAATCATAATCACCATCAACATCATATTACGCGATTCGTCTAAAGACAATCTTAAGTGGTTCATAGAAATGATTTGTAGACTACCCAACATTACACGAACTGTCATGAAAATACTATAACTGTAGCCTACATAAAAAGCTAATAAGATAATGAAATATAAAACAATACATGGATCCTGATGAGGCTAGAAGTGGAAAGACAAGCATATCATAAAAACGGTAGCTATCAAGTTGCAATAGTTTTCATAGCCTATAAATATGAGACAGACAGGCTACCATTCATGCTACTTGAAATGTAACTCAAATACATTTGAAATTGTTGGCACAATTTCCTATAGGCCTAGGGCTGCAAAGTTCAGGTAATATCCCCTAAAATGTACGGAATTTTCGCAAACTCGTTTTAAAATGAAGTGAAATATAGGCTACAGTAAACTGTTAACATTTAATCAATGTCTGGCCAATTATAAGTTGGGTGGGTACGGGGTAGGACAATTAAATAGAAGAAGAATAGGCTGACCAAATGTACTGTGGGACAGCTAGATACGGAATGATCTGTTTTTACATTGCATGTTGCAAAGAGATGGAATAGGCCTATTACTGGTAACTTTCAAATTGAATAATAGGCCTACTGAATTGGTAAACGAGCTGTTGTGCACGTTAATGCACGTCTGTTAATGCGCCAACTTTATCACTTTGCCTACTTGAGTAAGCCTACGTTTTTCACGTTGTTTAGTAGGATTACGTCATCTGACGTTCATTCAGAAACACGACTGTATCCGGACCCATTTCATTAGGCCTAGTTAAAGAAGCATTTACACCATGGAAGACAAGCTGCAGGTCGGACTCACACACCATACACTGACCTCAAGGATAGCACATGTGAGGGAAATATTGGAAGTAACTGTCTACAAACAACACATATTTACAACCTCTAATTCCCGTGGAATTAATTCTATTTGTTAACAAGTAGCCTAGAGTAGCCCACAAAACTATTTGCTCAGACTGTGATTTAAATGCAGAACATCCCTGACGTATGAGGTATCGTTGAAGATGGAGAGGCTAGGTAGACTAATAAGATGAAAACAATGTATTGACCTCTGGTAGGCAGTAGGTATGTTCATCTCTTTTTAAATGTTTGTTACCAGTTTTGAAATGCATTTCTCTGTGTTCTTCTCGTTTGGCAGGTGATGGTTTGGGGATGAGGGATTCCGAGGGGAACACAGTGACTCTAGTTTGATGTGAGGAGCTGAGAGAGGAGAGGAGGAGTGACACAGAGAGGAAAGAAGTTCATTATCTCGCTGAAAAGGAAACCAATGGCTTTCACAGTCGCCATGGTAACTGGCCTCTTGCCTCCAGACCTATGATAAGGTAGGCTACTTCACGGCCTTAAGCACAATTATTGCAAGGTAAAAAGGGAATTGCTTTCCCATGCTAATAAATGTTAGATATTGATTGGCACGGCGATTCGTGTAGAGTTGTGCCCTAATAGTCTAGCAGGAGGGGCCCTCCGATTTTGAGGTATGAGGTATTAATGAAATGGATTGCTGTGGACCTTTATTTTGGGCAGAATGTATTTGTGGGGCTATTCTTTAGACCTACCCCAATCTCTGAAAAAGAGCCAAATTATGCCAGTCCGAAAGGAGATGGGTGACAAAAAATCCCATAACTTCAGAATGCTCACTCTTCATCAGATGTGCTGGTACCAGGTGTCTTCCGAGTCAGAATGTAATTTACCTACAAATACTGAAATATTGTACTGCGGAAATTGTACTTTTGTGGTGATAGGAAAATAGGACTCCTTTACTTTTCTCTCATCAGAAAAACAAATTCCTGTCAAATATATAGTTACTGAATTGCCTAGGGTGCTATTGAATAATAACCAGTGGTTGTATGGAGATATCTAGTACAGTTTTACTGCAAATAAGATTTCCCTTCTCTGCAACATCCATCTTAGGTAATTTTGAGTTGAGAATGCTCAATCTGAGGTCATCATATTTGGGGAGGGAACCCATCATCAAACAGTCAGAATGTGAGTAACCTTGTGATGCACCTGGGCACATCAGTGATGTTACCTGGGATCAGGTGTTCCGGGTCTTTCAACAATCAGACACCCACACCCAGGTGACCCAGCTGGGGTTGATCAACCCCCGATGTGTGTCCAGGTAGCACTACCCCACCCATGGCTGCTGATCTACAGCCACCTTGACGCCATTTCTGCTGCCTCGGTAGCCACCTCGATGTCCCTTCGCCTACTGGCTCCTCTGATGCCAAGTCCAGAAGGTTGTGGGGCCTGCAGAATGTCTGGCCTGCGAACCTTCTGCATCCCACCTCAACGGGCTCGCATCTTGCTCACCACCTTCAGTATTCTTCCACTAGCTCAGCGTACTTTGCCCTCTTCAATCAATCAATCAATCAATCAATCAATCAATCAATCAATCAATCAATCAATCAATCAATCAATCAATCAATCAATCAATCAATCAAAGCTTTATTTGTATAGCGCATTTCATACCCAGAGGCAACACAATGCGCTTTACAGAGAACAAGGGAGGTGGGCATACGACCCACTCTCTACATATTCCAGAGGGAAGCAAAAAAACAGTAATCACCCGGGGGCCAGATAAGTGAGCTGTAAAAATTATTCCCTGACCCCTCTCAACAAGGCGATGGAGCAAGCTCCTGGAGTATGTTTGTCTACCGGCTAAGAACATTTATAAAGCAATAAATTACATTAAATTACATTTCAGAGTAAGAGAGGCTAAAAGCATCATCCTCTTCCTCTCATTGGCCTCCCCAATATGTCCTCCCAGGGAAGTAAGGGTAAGTTCCAAGAGAATGACCTGCTTAGAGGCTTCCGAAATCAACACCATTTTCTGGCCTTAACATTGTTGTGGTAACAGTTTCTGGGAACTTGCTGAAGTTGCTTCCCCATGTCAGCTTTCAGGTCCCAGTCTTGTGCCACTGCTAGCAGGCCAGAGGAGGACAGAATCACTCTAAATGAATTCAAAAGTGCTGTAAAGGCTATAGAAACCCAATCTATTGGTAGTTGTAATTGTTAACTGATTGTCATATGAACTATTACTGATTTTGCGCTTTGAGCCAGTCTTGTTAACATTTGTTGCGGTTGTTATTGTTGTTTTTTGTTGTCATTGTGTATCGTAACCTTTATGTTTAGTTGTGTATCGTAACCTTTATGTCTTTTTTTCAGGAAACTGTGTTGCTGCCTCTCTTGGCCAGGATTCTCTTGTAAAATAGTTTTTTAACCTGGTTGAATAAATAAAGGTATAATAAAAAAGAATGATTAAATATGCCATCCATCTACATCCACCTTGAATCCATGCTTGAATCATAGCATCAAAACTATCCTAATCTCTCCACCTTTGAATTTTTAAATACCCAAGAACAACATTTGATCAGGATTCTGGGAAGGATTGGAATACCAAATCCATATCCCAATTTAGGAGACCCCAGATCCCATATCCTGATTTGAAATACCCAATTTTGAGATGTAATCCTATCCTGATCATTCTGATCAAGATTGAATGCTTTGAAATACTGGGCCCAGGTGATCAGCTCCTCCAGGCCCTTCAGAATCCACCTGCTACTGGGGACAGATATTGTTGTCACAGTCAGGTCTTCCATAAGGGACCTAATGGTAAATGGACTGCACTTATATAGCGCTTTTCCACCTTTTGCGGCACTCAAAGCGCTTTACAATGGCCTCTCGTTCACCCATTCACCGTAGCTGCCATGCAAGGTGCTAACCTGCTCATTGGGAGCAATTTGGGGTTAGGTGTCTTGCTCAAGGACACTTCGACATGTGGACAGTCAGAGCTGGGATTCGAACCACTGACCCTTCGATCACTGAACGACCCGCTCTACCAACTGAGCTACAGCCACCCCCACGACCTAATAGGCTGTTGGACACCGAACTTAGCGAGATGCCCTGAAGTCAGCAGACCTACCAGCATGTTCATGGCAAGTGCATAAAGGATCACTGGAATGGTTCATCCAGTAATGATTCCCTTCTCCAACTCGTGACACTTGTAGGTTGTAGACCCAGCGGAGACTCTGAGGAGTGAAGCTGTTGCAGTAGTCTAGAATGAGGCCCTTAACTAGCCTGGCATATGGTGCCAGTTCCGTGCCTCTCCGACCAGCTTGTGGGGTATGGACCTCGGACCCATAGGCATTAGCGAGGTCCAGTAGAAAGAGAATATGCACTTGTGTTTTAAAAAAGGAAAAAAATGCACTTGTGCACTAACTTGGATGAACTGAGGTTCATAATTGTATCAACAACAATTGAGAGAAGAGAGATGATGCATTTGAACAACATGTACAAAGAGCAATGTACAGTATCAGACAGGGGCTATAGGGGCAGTCACATCCCTAAACCTGCGTTATGGAGTCCTATCGGCAAGGGATGGATTGTCAGAGATGGAGCCAGTGAACCAGTCCTGTTTAAGAAACCCCAGCACCAAGAAAGGTGAGACACATTACTTCATCCATTCATCGCATACAGACGCACATCGGTACACGCACGCACACACACACACACACACACACACACACACACACACACACACACACACACACACACACACACACACACACATATATATAGACCTGACGCATATATAAACCTGACAGCACTCGAACACAATGCACAACTGTATGCCTGAATGTTATTTAATAGCACTGCCTATATGCACACAGTCATAGTCATCCATGATGGGATGGGATAAGTAGATGAGGATGATATTGATAGAGTGCTAGACGACGGATAGTAAATTGTCAGTTTGGGAACCTTTAAATGTCTAGCTGAATACCTACAGTAGGACTGGAATGAGGAACTGATTAGTACTGATAAGATACTGTAAGGACAAGCGATTACAAGAATTCCAGTGTACCTGTACCCATATTTGTTACACATAGCTAATAAACTGTCTATTCTATTTTTTTCACACACACACACACACACACATTTATTTTATTTCTGTTCTGTTTTTGTATGCTCTTGGTTCTTTTGTGTGTGTTCTAGTTTCGTTGTCTATGAAATGACGTAAATCGCTTTGCGATTTGGCCCTATATAATAGAAAATATGTGTATCATAATAAGAATAAGATAATACTAATTATTATAATTGTACTATTTTGTCATGTCAAGACAAGCTCAATGGTATCTCCTACCTGGATTTAGGTAGGAGATACTGATTTAAATGGTTTGTTTTAATAAACATGTTTCAATAAAAGGTTTAATTCTATTTATGCCTTGTATCTCTGTTTTAGAGGCTTGTGATTTTAGTTAAATTTGACGTCATGGGTTACTCACATTCTGACTGGTGAGGGAGTTCAGACACCTGTTTAGTTTAGTTTATTTGACAAGAAATTTTAAAAACTCATTAGATTTTTACATCAATAGCTTAAAAAGACATTGTCAAGGTTAAAACAATAAAGTCATCGACTTATTTCCATTGTGGACCTTGATGTGATGACAGTTCAGATGGACAGGGTAGAGCACATGGCTGGGCAGGACAGATGGACAGGGTAGAGCACATGGCTGGGCAGTACAGATGGACAGGGTAGAGCACATGGCTGGGCAGTACAGATGAAGGGTAGAGCACATGGCTGGGCAGTACAGATGGACAGGGTAGAGAGCATGGCTGGGCAGTACAGATGGACAGGGTAGAGCACATGGCTGGGCAGTACAGATGGACAGGGTAGAGCACATGGCTGGGAGGTACAGATGGACAGGGTAGAGCACATGGCTGGGCAGTACAGATGGACAGGGTAGAGCACATGGCTGGGAGGTACAGATGGACAGGGTAGAGCACATGGCTGGGCAGTACAGATGGACAGGGTAGAGCACATGGCTGGGCAGTACAGATGGACAGGGTAGAGCACAGATGGACAGGGTAGAGCACATGGCTGGGAGGTACAGATGAAGGGTAGAGCACATGGCTGGGCAGTACAGAGGGACAGGGTAGAGCACATGGCTGGGCAGTACAGATGGGCAGGGTAGAGCACATGGCTGGGAGGTACAGATGGACAGGGTAGAGCACATGACTGGGCAGTACAGATGGACAGGGTAGAGCACATGACTGGGTAGCATCCAGCAATATTAGTGGCATAAATTCAAAGCATAAAAAACAGACAACAACAAACAACAACCATGGGAAAAGTACAGGTTAAAGTTCCTATGATTCAATTTTTTCCATGAGCCAGGATTTGACCTTTTTTTCTGAAGCCATGCTGGTTACCTATGCTTTTAACATGCAAAGGTAACTTGTTCCAGTTCACTGCTCCACTATATGTGGAAGCACCCTGGCCTGTGTTTGTATACCTGGTCTTTCTCTCCCCAAATATGGTGACCATCAGAGTCCGCATTTATTAAGCCAGCTATTATGCCACCTGCCCCCCATCCAGAATGACCTCATTTTGCTGTTTCAGAGAAGGGGGATGTCTAAAGACATCTTATTTGCAGTAAAACCGTACTAGATATCTCCATACAACCACTAGCTATTGTTCAATAGCACCCCAGGCAATTCAGTAACCGTATATTTGACAGGAATGTATGTTTTTCTGATAAATGAGAGAAAGGTAAAGGAATCCTCTTTTCCTATCAGCACAAAAGTACAATTTCTGCCTCAACTAAAGCTATGTTTACAGTACTATATTTGAGTATTTGTATAAGTAAATTACATTCTGACTCTTTTATGATGTAAGGAAGACACCTGGTAGCAGCAAATCTGATAAAGATAAGACTGAGCATTCTCAGGTTATGGGCTTTCTGGAGCCTAATTCTGGAGCCTAATCTGGCTCTTTTTCAGAGATTGGGGTAGGTATAAAGAGATTGGGGTAGGTATAAAGAGATTGGGGTAGGTATAAAGAGATTGGGGTAGGTATAAAGAGATTGGGGTAGGTATAAAGAGATTGGGGTAGGTATAAAGAGATTGGGGTAGGTATAAAGAATAGCAAAAAAAACAATTCTGCCCAAAATAAAAGTCCATAACAATCCATTTAATTAAGGAGACACATGGGATATGAAAAAGCACTGGTTGTCTTTTTTTCTAACTCGGGTAGGGGTATCACGAAAATAAAAGCCTTATTTGAGGACTTGTCGCTAGACTATAAATGCTTCACCTGCCTCGCCTGTTCTGAAAAGGTGAATTTGACATGCCCAGAGGGCTAGGACTAGGGCTAGGACTAGGGCTAGGGCTAGGACTAGGGCTAGGACTAGGACTAGGGCTAACACTGTTCAGCACCAGGCTCTATCACTCTAACTCATTTTAACATGTCATTAGTTGATAAATTACACATTAGACAACAAGACTCTTAACACATACAAACAGCAAGGCATGTTATTTTACAAGGAATAGAGCAGGATGTTCAGTTGTTTATTATGAACTTAACATACATAGTCCCCTCAGCATCTATCTATCTATCTATCTATCTATCTATCTATCTATCTATCTATCTATCTATCTATCTATCTATCTATCTATCTATCTATCTATCTATCTGTCTGTCTGTCTGTCTGTCTGTCTGTCTGTCTGTCTGTCTGTCTGTCTGTCTGTCTGTCGTCTGTCTGTCTGTCTGTCTGTCTGTCTGTCTGTCTGTCTGTCCCTTTACCCAGGGTGCAGTGAGGTCAGGGTTGAGCGGGGGGGCCCGCGGGGTGGGAGGGGCCTGCTGCCAGGGCGAGGTGACGGAGAATTAGCATAACGAGAGGGGGGAGGGGGGTTGCTCTCTGGCACTCCTGGCAAATTGTTTTAACCCCTATTACGGCGACGCCATTGCGCTTCTCTTATCTGGGCTGCCGCAGCCACTCATTAATATTCCGGACATATGGCCGTGCTTTCTGTATCATTGTCTATTAATGGGAGGGATAATCGCTCATTCAATTATCAGACAGTCAGCGAAAGACCAACCCCTGCCTGGCCCAGCCCCCTGGTTCACAGCGGCGCCAGAGCCCACCGGGGCGGCGCCAGCGAGGAGGTGAGAGCGATAGCCAGGATTACACCATATTAGCCACTTTAATAAGCCAGGCGGGATGCATGCTGGGAACCTGGAGGGCTCTGCTGGCGAAACACCAAACATGACTGAACCAAACATGAGAGAAGCGTGAGGCTTAAAAAGAAGCCTTTTTTCCCCCTCTAGATGTTCACGTTTAAGGGTCGGCGTTTCATCCCCGGCCCACGCGGCGACGTCGGCTCGGCGTCCGGTCGTGTTTTTCGTTTGGCGACGCGAGGGTCGCCGTGGCACCCGGCCTTTGAGCCTCTGAAGTGAGTCGGACCTCGCTTGACCTGCGCTCAGAAACGCGACCTGGTAGCGGTTGTGTCTCTGATCTGATTTCCCATCGAGCAGCTTGACCCCCCGATCCCTAATGGGCCAAAGGTCTGTGTGCCGATCAAGTGCGGCATTCATCCCTGGTTGGCTGTGCTTTGTGGCCCCTCTGTCTCTCTGTAGTGGCGGTGCTTTGTGGCCCCGGGGCCCCCGGGTCTCTCTGTCTCTCTGTAGTGGAGCCCGAGGCTTAGAGATGAGGAGAATGACCTCTGGCTATGGCTGTAGGTCCTCGTGGAAGGATCTTGTTGTCTCAACACACAGAGGTGCAGGAAAACACTCATTTAAAGAAAGAATAGTCACTCGGTCACACGTACACACACACACACACACGTATGCATGTATGAACACACACGCCCATGCATGTATGAACACACGCACGCACACACACACACATACACAGTAGAATTAGGTTATTTAGTTGTCCTCCTGTGCAGCCAGAGCCTTCTCGAGGTGGGTCAGGAGATTGGGGGGGGGTGGGGGGCGGGGGCGGGGGGGGGGGGGGCGCGGGCAGCTGCAGGGAGGGGAGTTGTAGGGGAGCGCGGAAAAGATAGAAGGTGAAATGTTAACAAATTCGTATAAAATCCAGAGTTTGATAAATTCTTGCATTTGGGTGTGAACAGAGACGGCCGGGGGGCCGGGGGGCCCTTTGTTGGAGGCTCCATTTTGTGGCGCTGAGCCGCGCGCTCACGGGGTCAGCGAAGTTACGAAAGTAATTAAAGCTGGGTGATTCACCGCCTGCTGCAGAGAAAAGAAAGCAAACTGTCATTCTGATTTAGAAAAATAAATTACAATTTTAATAATGGTGTAGGTGGGTGGGGGTGGGGGGGGGGCGAGGACGTCTCGAGTTGGCTGGAAGGAGGTGTGTGTGTGGGGGGTTGGGGGGGGGGGGGGCACGGGGTCCAGGGGTTTGCTGGCTGCCTACTTATCAATAGTTGCTTTTTTTTTTCTTCTTAAAACCGCATCGGTAGTACATTGCGAGAGCACAAGTGTCCTTAAAAAAAGAAAACCCCGGAACATTAACATACTGATTTCATGCGCGTGGCAAAGGGCCTGAGCCAATATCAGAGAGGACTCAGCACTCCTATTGTCTGCCGGGACTCTGGTCCCCTCTGATATGAAAATTCAATTATTTTATAACTAGATCTGGCGCTACGTTTTGACAGTCGGCGGCAGCGCCGTGCCAGCTGCATCAGTGTGGGGAACCGCAGCCTCCTGATAGCGGAAGGGAGGCCTTTCAGACATTGACATGTTTTTTTGGGGGGGGACAAGATTACCTAAATGTGTTGCATTTAAGGAATGAAAGTTAATCTAATGCACTGGCATTATCTCACTCAGGTAATTCCAATACCGTCCTCAATCTATGTTTACGCAAACTCACACACTCATTCTTCAGCACTTTGAATCTGATTCCCCCCCCCCCCCTGTTGGCCCTGTCGACCCCCCAACAACGTTTTGGATGTATTTATTTTTCCGATTTTTATGCATATGCTTAGCGAAGTGGAAGCCATATCCAAGCTGGAGCTGTACTCTTTCAGACATCAGCAGTTTCCAAGTAGTAATTCCATTGGTTTTGGACAGTTCCTCTCGGGACAAATACGCAAACACTCAATATCAAGACTTTTTTTTTCGTGTCATGCTATGCACTACGGTGAAAAGTGCTGTCGCTGAACAAAGCTCTCTGTCCTTGATAAAAGCTCTAGGCTATGCTGATACTGTAGGTAACCGTATCCTCGGCTTTATTGTGCCGTGTTTGTGTTCACGTTTAAAAAAAAATATATATTTTTTTTCAATAACCGATTTGTGCCGATAATTCTCCGTGGACTCACGTGGATACAGTACCATGTTTGGTGGTGGGCTCTACCTAAACACCTTAATCTGTCCCGCTGCCCCCCCCCCATGGGCTGCTGACCCCGTCACAACCGCTGTACCCCTTGAGGGTGAGTTGTGCGTGGGGCAACAGGACCCCCCCCCCTCTCCTCATGTAGCTCCCTCCATGTTGTCTTGTTAACCCAGAACGAGGACAAGACGTACCTGCCTCATTAGCCAGGGCCGGTGAACACGCTCCCCACGGATGGAGAATACAACATTAATTAACATTCTCTCGGCAGGGGGGGGGGGGGCGACCACCATTAGCACTTAATTAGTTGCAGTAAGAGTACCATTCAATCTGGGGCCGGTTTGCGGCCGACACATTATGTTCTGTGCCTTCTCTCTCCGTGTGCTGAGGAAAGGGCTTCTTTTGTTGGCTCGTGATGTGCATGTGTGCTGCTGTTGTTGGTGCGTGCGCGCCTCACATGCTCCCGTACACACGCTCGCCTCACATGCTCCCGTACACACGCTCGCCCGCCCGGCCGCTTCCTGTGCTCTTTGCATTGTGCGACGGCGGCGGTCGTTCATCTGATATTCGAGCCGCTCGGCGCCGCCGGACGAACGAGCGGCTCCTTCGCTTCCCGGCCGACGCGAGCCGGGCCGAGCCCAGGGATGAGATGAGCCCAGGGATGAGATGAGCCTAGGGATGAGATGAGCCCAGGGATGAGATGAGCCCAGGGATGAGATGAGCCCAGGGATGAGTTGAGCCCAGGGATGAGATGAGCCCAGGGATGAGATGAGCCCAGGGATGAGATGAGCCCAGGGATGAGTTGAGCCCAGGGATGAGTTGAGCCCAGGGATGAGATGAGCCCAGGGATGAGTTGAGCCCAGGGATGAGTTGAGCCCAGGGATGAGATGAGCCCAGGGATGAGATGAGCCCAGGGATGAGATGAGCCCAGGGATGAGATGAGCCCAGGGATGAGACGTCGGTTTAAATCCACCTCCGTCTCCGGAGAGAGATCTGAAAGGTGGTCTTTAAGGCAGCGGATCAGAGGCGCGTGTGTGTGCGTGTGTCTGTGTGTGTGTGTGTCTGTGCGTGTGTGTGTGTGTGTGTGTCTGTGCGTGTGTGTGTGTCTGTGTCTGTGCGTGTGTGTGTGCGTGTGTCTGTGCGTGTGTGTGTGTGTGTGTGTGTGCGCGTGTTTGTGTTTTTATCCAGGCTGTGTTCTGTGAGGGCAGAGCTGGTTGTGAACCTTGGCCGAGCGGCGAGGCTCTTTAACGCTGGTCACAGCCGAGCCCCTTTGATGTGCTGAGCAAGGCTTCCTCTCCTCCTATTCTCTGTTGCCCCCTGTGCACGCCATGACCTGGAGAACAGACCTGTACTGCCCCCCCCCCCCTCCTCCTCCCCCCCTCCTCCTCCTCCCCCCCCCTCCGAGGGATGGCGGC
>NC_140247.1:23346448-23363948 GCF_949987555.1 Borostomias antarcticus | reverse complement strand
CCTGACCCGTCCCCTCGCCGTGCGCCTGACCTCGGCCCCGTCCGTCCGCGCGTCCCCCGTCCCTGTCCCCTTGTCCCCGACAGCCGCTGAAGGTGTGTGTCACTACGAGAGGGATCGTGAGCTGGAGCCTCGGGCCAGGCAGAGCTGGGTGAGTCTCTGTGTGTGTGTGTGTGTGTGTGTGGGGGGGGGGGGTGGATGCTGGGGCTCGTAGAGTGTGTGTGTGTGTGTGTGTGTGTGTGTGTGTGTGTGTGTGTGTGTGTGTGTGTGTGTGTGTGTGTGTGTGAAGGGGGCTGCTATGGAGCGGAGAAGGAGCAGAGAGGGAGGGTTGTTCAGAGGGAGATGATGGAAGGTGTTCTCCGGACGTCAGAGCTCTGCTCGTGTGCTCCATGCGCGTAGACCGTAGAAAAGGGGAAACATCATTCCAGATGTACCTCTTCAGCTTTTCTATTATTTTGCGTCATTGCATAAACCATGAGAGCGCTGTTTGAAGGCTTTGTCAGTTGGAACAGATTTTATGAGACCACACATGTTCTCTGTACAGGTATCACCTGTTGGTCTAGACGCCATTTTTGTCAACTCTCAAACATTAGTTTCAGACCAAAAATTCAGCACAAGCTTGAGAGGAGTTCTGAAAAGCAGAGCAGAAGGAATCATTATATTCATATACACACGTAGCCACTATTGTACAGTGCAGACAGAAATATAAATCATATTCAGGGGACTCAAAATCAAAAGAATGTATACACATTTAACTATTTGACATCTGACATAATATACATCATTCTGTCGTCTATGCATGGACGCTTCGGCAAGTTCATCACGCTGCCCACCGTGTGTTTGCACAAGCACATGACTGTGTTTAACTTAGTGAACGAGGGAGGGAGAGGGAGGAGGAGAGATAAAAGAGAGAGAGAGAGCTCCGGTTAGAGGGAGAGGGAGGAAGAGAGATAAGAGAGAGAGAGAGAGAGAGCTTCGGTTAGAGGGAGAGGGAGAATGAGAGATAAAAGAGAGAGAGAGAGCGAGCTCCGGTTAGAGGTGGCTTAGCGTCTTTGTGCTCCTGTCAGCGAGGAGTGTAGTTGGTCTGTGAGACGCCTCCTCATCACGGCACATGCAGCAGCTTGTGTCCATCTAACTCTGACGCTTCAGTCTGGGGGGACATTGAGCTGTCCACTCCACTGCACTGTTTGTGTGTGTGTGCGTGTGTGTGTGTGTGTGTGCGTGGTGTGTTTGTTTGTCCGGGTGCGTTGCCATTCAGGCCAGCCTTCGTATGTACAAAGTAGACGTCATTGAGTCCCCTGCACCCCCCCCCCCCCCCCTTGTTCTCTGTAAAGCGCATTGTGTTGCCTCTGTGTATGAAATGCGCTATACAAATAAAGCTTTGATTTGATTTGATTTGATTAGTGAAAGACACCGTTTGTATTCACAGGTCATCTACAAACCAACCCGTTATAAATCAGCAGTTTAGCACCCAGGACAAGACAAGGCACATCTATCCATCCGTGGTATAGAATTTATTGCTCTTTTTAAATATTTTTTTCATAATGTTGCCTTTTTTTATTTTCTAACACATGTACCAAGAGGACTCTTTAGGTCCTTCAGAGCGGTATGCAGGGCTCGGTGGGTAGTGTAACGCTAGGCTTTCAGTTTCCTGTTTGTTCAAGTGCATGCACTGTTAGTCAGTGTGCAAATGAACACCCCTGGTTCTTATTGTTACCTCTGGTCTCAGGAGACCTGCACAGTCCTCTGTGTCACCTCTCTCAGCGAGCTCAGCCCTGGATACCTCAGGCAAGGTGACCACCCCCGGCCCCGGGCAGACCATCCATTATCCTGTCAACACCTCCAGGTTCCCACCGTAGTTTGCTCTGCACCCGGAACCCTCCCAGGGATGAGATCATCAGTAATCATCCCCACTCATCTCGTCACGCTCAAGGTAATTAATATATTTGGAGGGCGATGGCTAACTCTTAATTAAATTATGCCTCTTTTAATGAGACCTTGACGGAGACTAAATTTATGACCATTATCTCCATTATCAAGTGCTTGGCGCTCACCAGATTTGTCATTTTCACCCAAATCACTCGTAGATTAGGCATAATGACGTCCATGATTAATATATCAATTTATGGTTGTTTGTTTCTTTTTTAAAGATTTAATACATTACCTTTTGTAATTACCTCTTCCTGCTCCGGGAAACTGTAAAAGCCACAATTTCTGCAATTAATGCACAAAGTATTCTCATTACATATTCATTTTGGGGTGGGGGTGTGGGGGGGTGGGGGAAGGGGGGGTACAGATAACAACTTAGTGGTATTAATCATATTACAAACTTGGGTGTCTTTAATTAATTAAAGATACACTCTGCAAATTAATTGTGCATTCTCACAATATTATCTTAAACTAATGAAGGTTTGACAAAGAGACCGTTTCATTTTTTAAAAGGGGCTAGATTAGTAGGATCTCAATTATGGCTAAAACAATAGGCAGTCGCAGGCGGGGGGCATGATGGCGCAAAGCAAAACGTGACGATTCAGCACTTTCTTCCAAACAGAAAGAGGAGAAAGTTTCCATTGTTTTGGGGAAACTGTAGAACATGGCGACGATTCAAAAGATACATGCAGGGATAATGAAGGCTGTAATTAGCCTGCCAGGCAATAACAGTCTTTAAAATGATGGCGGTATACAGAGGTGGTTCATGAAATATGATTTACAGGCGACACCAAACAGAATGGCATCTGGCTGCCGATGGACTATTGTGTTATAATAAACCAAGTATCCTGAGAGGAAGTTATGAGATTGTGCACGCCTACTTTACCCTTCATATCTGTATTCACATACTGTATGGTGCTGTCTGCTGGCAGCCCCTGGCACAGGACCATCTGCAAGGCTATGGTGACAGGTTGAAGACACCCGCAGGTGATTGGTGGAGGAGATGGATATGACCAATGACTTTAGAGCTCAGTTGAGATGACAGAGATCACAGACCGAGTCAGAGGAGGTTGTCACCGGCAGAACGGGCTCTGGAGCAAACAGAGTGGCTCACGTGACATCCTCATTCTGAGACAATGGACAGACCTAGAAGCTAAACCATATTTATTGAAATTTTCTGCTTAATTAAAACTGAATTGAAATTAGCTTTCTATGGATATGAGCTTATAATTTAGGGTAATTTAATTTTTTTGGTCATTTAACGCATCATATACCAAATGTGTTGATATGAATGCTTTTTTAATCTTCTATATTATAAGTAAGGAAATGTGCTCCCGGAATCAGCTTAAAATGATTGTGCATTCATTTCAATGCCTCTCCTCCACTATCCTTTCTGTGTGACATATGTTCATTGGCTTATAGCTTCACTGGTTAATTATCCAGAAAAAAATGCTTTCCTCTCATTGGGAGCCCTTCAGGCATTGCAAAGGGGAATCGTTGTCTTGACTTTAGTCTATTCAACATAGAATAGCACTAATAAACAAGCCACTGAGCTACAGTGTTTAAGGTACTCAAGCTTTCTATCTCAGAGTAACAGACCCTTCCCCAGCACTGGCACAGCGCAAAACTGGAGAAAGGTCTGGCTATGTGAGACTAGGGTTAACCCACCTCCAGACCCCTGACTGGGTCATCTCCAGACCCCTGACTGGACCACATCTCCAGACCCCTGACTGGGTCATCACCAGACCCCTGGCTGGGCCACATCTCCAGACCCCTGACTGGGTCATCTCCAGATCCCTGACTGGACCACATCTCCAGACCCCTGACTGGGTCATCTCCAGACCCCTGACTGGGTCATCTCCAGACCCCTGACTGGGTCATCTCCAGACCCCTGACTGGGTCATCTCCAGACCCCTGACTGGACCACATCTCCAGACCCCTGACTGGGTCATCTCCAGACCCCTGACTGGGTCATCTCCAGACCCCTGACTGGGTCATCTCAGACCCCTGACTGGACCACATCTCCAGACCCCTGACTGGGTCATCTCCAGACCCCTGACTGGGTCATCTCCAGACCCCTGGCTGGGTCATCTCCAGACCCCTAACTGGGTCATCTCCAGACCCCTGGCTGGGTCATCTCCAGACCCCTGGCTGGGTCATCTCCAGACCCCTGACTGGGTCATCTCCAGATCCCTGACTGGGTCATCTACAGACCCCTGACTGGGTCATCTACAGACCCCTGACTGGACCACATCTCCAGACCCCTGACTGGGTCATCTCCAGACCCCTGACTGGGTCATCTCCAGAACCCTGACTGGGTCATCTACAGACCTCTGACTGGGTCATCTCCAGAACCCTGACTGGGTCATCTCCAGACCCCTGACTGGGTCATCTCCAGACCCCTGACTGGGTCATCTCCAGAACCCTGACTGGGTCATCTACAGACCTCTGACTGGGTCATCTCCAGAACCCTGACTGGGTCATCTCCAGATCCCTGACTGGGTCATCTCCAGAACCCTGACTGGGTCATCTCCAGACCCCTGGCTGGGCCACATCTCCAGACCCCTGACTGGGCCACATCTCCAGACCCCTTGCCCCGCCCCTCCCCCCCCAGACCCCTGGCTAAGTGAGACGAAGCAGAAAGAGTGCTGGGTGGTCACGCCTTGTCTCCCGGTGACAGTAGCGGTTAAAGAGATTACACCGGGGTGTGTGGGCAGCCGGGGACCAGCCCCTGCTCACAACAACGCTCCATAATGAGGAGGGACATGCTCTGGCAGCTGGGAAAAATAGAGGCTGCCGTCCCAGGCATTCCTGGGAGGCGGCTACAGGAGGGAGATAACGTGTTGCATGTTGTCCTTAGCCTCACAGCTGAATTGAGACGGTGACATTCCATTGGACTGGACACGGTGGTCAGTTGTGTGGTGAGTGGTGGTGCCGGACACAGGAAACACGTCTGGTTTGAGCCTCATCTCGGGCACAACGTAAACACAAATTACCCGGCGAAAGCCTCCGCAGGAATGCGGCGCTTTCCATTAGTCCAAAGTCCTCCTGACAGACAGACAGACAGACAGACAGACAGACAGACAGACAGACAGACAGACAGACAGACAGACAGACAGACAGACAGACAGACAGACAGACAGACATGTAATGCCTCAGTAAAACGATTTTAGCCTCCATGGGGAAAAAATGGGAGATTCAAGATCTGTCCTCTGGGTGTTTGTTTTGGTTCTGTGGACAATATGAACGACTGTCCTTCGAGACTGAGCTGACTAGTGGCATAGTCGCAACCTGACACACAGTCAGTTGACTATCCTGCCCTCTGCAATGATAACATGGCTTTCAGTGACTCATGGACCCAGTTGGATGTGTACTGTTAATGTTGGCGTGATGAGGAAGGAGTTTCTGGAGATCAACACCAATACTCAGTCATTCAGTGCTTCACTACAACCATGCTCGGATGCACACCATCTTTGTCGTCATGCAATGCCCCAGCACTCCTGCACCACCCTCTGAAGCCTGTGTGTGTGTGTGTGTGTGTGTGTGTGTGTGTGTGTGTGTGTGTGTGTGTGTGTGTGTGTGTGTGTGTGTGTGAGTGAGCATCCTTTGGACCCCTTCGCATGCTGGTTTGTTTGGTTTGAGAGATATTCAGCCATTCTGCTCTGTACAGTATTGATTGAATCTTAGTACAAGTAGACATACACCAGCCCACTTCCGGCTTTAGGCCTGGGCCATAGCAAACACACACCAGTATTTGCCATGTCTCTCCTATGATGCTTTTTTAGCCTCTCTTACTCTGAAATGTAATTTAATGTAATGTATTGCTTTATAAATGTTCTTAGCCGGTAGACAAACATACTCCAGGAGCTTGCTCGATCGCCTTGTTGAGAGGGGTCAGGGAAGAATTTTTACAGCTCACTTATCTGGCCCCCGGGTGATTACTGTTTTTTTGCTTCCCTCTGGAATATGTAGAGAGTGGGTCGTATGCCCACCTCCCTTGTTCTCTGTAAAGCGCATTGTGTTGCCTCTGGGTATGAAATGCGCTATACAAATAAAGCTTTGATTGATTGATTGATTGATTGATTGATTGATTGATTGATAGTAGGCATTTTGAGGCAACCCCCCAGACAGACAGACATTATCATGTAGTTATGTTGTAAACTATGAATAATATGGCGACTAGATGAACCTCAGAATTATTCACAGCCTACTATTTAGTCGGTGACTTGGTGTGCGCAGTTACCACAGTCATGCCCAATAAGCTACGTGCTGCCAAAAGTTAAACTTGCTAGTGTTGCTTGGCGGGACATTAGGCATAGGTCCTTCTGTGACGTAATTGCTACCACTATGCTGCTCTGCCTTTAAACTGCAGGCTTGCCTATAGGCTCGTTAAAGCGATTAAAACAATGTTGCTGAATGGAGCAATTAATTTCAATCAGCCTTGAGTCTGGGCTGTCCGAGTTTCAGGCTATTATATCATCTAGGTCGAAACAGCCATGATTAATAGAGGAAATCGTGACATTGTGCGCCCCCCAATAAAATATTCTAGGCTATAATATTAACTCTTACAGGCATGTTTATGAAATGTAGTTATATAGGCCCACTGTATGCGCTGGGCCTATCTTCTTAATACGAGGTCTATTACTCGCTTAATAGCCTTATAGTTTTAAGGGACCCGTTTTATGAGATCAAATTAGCAATGTTTGGATGTGACAGAGCGTGTTGTCGTGTAATATGTCAATTCTTGTAATATTACGTGATAGAGAATGTAAAGTGATTCCACTAAATGACACTTTACGTTCACTTTAAACATTTTAAGTTTAATGGCTAAGCATATGTTTTAATAACGTTTAACTGTCTGCATCAGAGCACGACTTAGCGCCAGTGTTATGACGTACTATGCAAGAATGTAATAAAGATACTGTACTGCCCTTCCTTGAAGTGACCCTTGAATATTATTTTACCTGTGTTGAAACAGGGGAAGACGCAACCATTCACGCGAACACAATGGGAACATCAGACCGTGCGTAAATTGCATCTTCATTTGCATTCCGGGTCCAAAAATCATGCAAATCTTAATGAGACAGTCTCTATTGTGTCTGTAATTGAAAATCCATTCTTTGTTAATTACTGTTTCTCAAAGGCCTTGTCCGCAGTCACTGAGCTGAAACAAAAAAGTTATTGATTCCAGAGGCCATGGGGTTTAAATGGACATCGAAAGTAATGTTTTATATAGCCTAGTTCATTTGAGGTGCAATCCATATTTCCCCAGGTCAAAAGTGTGATTCCATGTAGTCTATAGATAACCGAGACTGAAGATGCTATAACATGAACTATAGGCCTACAACTGCTAACAACAGATATTCACTATAGTTGTTTATTTGTCATCTTGAGACATTGTAAAGATAGTGGATATTACACAGATACTGGCTATTAAGCTTTATATTGGTAATGTCTACAAAACTAAACAATGTAACCTAATCATTTTGAAACTAGAAATTGTGAAAACAATTGAAGGAGAATATTGTATGCC
This sequence comes from Borostomias antarcticus, assembly GCF_949987555.1. NCBI lineage: Eukaryota > Metazoa > Chordata > Actinopteri > Stomiiformes > Stomiidae > Borostomias > Borostomias antarcticus. The sequence goes on along the minus strand of NC_140247.1, from coordinate 23,356,489 downwards.
TTCCCGCAGGACTGCGTCATTGCAGGGATATAAGGATATTTGGTCCTCCATGCGTTTTCTAGTACCGCGTTACTGACCAAAAGCTCTATTCACACATGACTTGCATACGGACATCGCGAAGATTATACTGCATTTCCTTTCAAGGACGAATTAAAGCACTTTTTGTGTCAATTAGACCGAAGTAGAATGCATTTTAATTCCACTAAAGTTCGCGTTCTGCTTTCATTTAGCATAAATAGACATATAGACCTTGCCATTATCAGATTGTGCGGCTGTATTGGTCGTATTGAGATGTTTGCTTCTTATTAAGGGAAATTATAAATGTTCAGATAGAATGACTGATATATATAGGCCTAGCCTATATATATATATATAGCCTATATTATATGGATTTATCTTTTACAATGTTCATTTTATAAGGATATAGCATATATTATTTTATAGAATTGTATTGTAATAGCCTGTTACAATTATTCGACAAATTGACATTATTCTTTGATAAAAAGGTTTGAATGTAGTTCGCCTCGTGTTTTTATATTTATGGTTTTATATTTATGTGAATAAGAGGTGTAAATATATAGTCCCTGTCTGCGAATCATTGTGTAGCATAGTTGAAAAATAAATGAGATCTAGGCTAATATAGCGGATCATCACATGATGAAACTAAATGCAGTTAGGCCTACTTCAGTTACCAGTCAAAACACAAATGTCAAATGCAGGTATTTTAAACAGACGTCAGCCATGGCACACAGCAAGCCAATAGTCTAACACTAGCTTGTAATCTGGTTGTCCTCTTTATAATAAACGAGAAACCAAACCAGCATATCTCATGCTCATTGCACATTAGTTGTTGAAAATCCACCAATGTCACATCGGCTCCACTTGTTTGCAGCGGTGGGATCGAGCAGCGTGATGCGCCGGAGCGCGCTGGGCCCGAACACTGCAGGCTTTGCTGGTGGTCCGCGCGCCCAGCGCTTCGTTAATTAGGAAATTAGGTGCACAGAGACCCTCATTATCAAGCCCGAGTTACTTATAATTTTCCTTTTCCCGCTGTCTGGTCAATTTCCATAAGAAGATTACAAGCGGATCAGTTTTAGATCTACCCTGATAAACAAATAACTGCTTTCTGAGAATTAGATGGGTTAACCACAGACACTAATTGGAGTTTGTGTCCCATGATAAGGGCCCATGCAGTGAACATCTTGCACTCACAGAATCATTATGTTATGTTTTTTTTATATAGGCTATATATAAATATTTTTTCCTGAATTTCCTATTTGAATTCTGAGTCCGCATTAAGTGGATGTGGTCTATTGTGAATGTATGTCCCTTGTTAGGTGCTCGCAGCAGGCTAGCATACAGTGCATAGGACCATGGATGTGAAAATATAGGCAAGGCTATTTAACAAAATCTCTCTTCATGTTTATTTTTTTTCAATCAGTCTTACGATGACAATCGTCTTTATAAAGAATAGTAGTGCCTGAAACCCGTGTCAATGTTTAGAAATATATGTCACATTATAATTCTTATTTTTTCCATTTGGCCTAGGCCCGTTTCATTTTTTTTATATTTTTTTTTAGCAAACTGTTGACATCAAATATGACTTTTTTCATACAATACAATGAATTGATCGGAACGTCTTGAAACCCAGTCGTGAATGGCCCCTCCCATGAATCGCTTTCGATCTGCGGTGTTTAATGCTGAGTGGTGAAGGTGTTAATTGACCTGCTGAGTGGTGAAGGTGTTAATTGACCTGCTTTTCCATGGGCGAAGACCGTATAATCATTATCAGCTGTGAAGTTTGCCCGAGGGGTGCACGAGAACACTCGCCTCGGTTTCAATTGCAAAGCATGCAGGAGCCGCGCGCTCGTTTGGGAGAAACACGTGTTAATCAAGGCTCCACCCCGCATTATAATAACCATTAACACTGCAGAGAGAAAACTATTTCGCGGACAGGAGCTGTCGACTTTTGCGAAAAGTTCTAGCTCGTAAACTGCAATATTAATTTGCGTGCCGCCCATAGCCTTTCTCAAAACAAACTTTGGAGGACAATCCAGAGCTGTGAATAATCCTCTCCACAAGAGGTCGTAGATGTATTAGGTTTTTGCCCCCCAGAGCACTGCTCGCATCAGGTCTGAGTGTTCTCATTGGGCAAAGTTACATGAGCCTATACGCTCCCAGGCTATGGGAAACATTAGCCTACATTTTAATTGAGCAATGTATTTTGATGTCATGAATGGGAAGTTATCCGAATTATTATCCAAAATATAGGCTATTTTGGAATATGCAGTTGTCTGCAACTCAAGTCAACCAAACTTGTTTTTCAGGCTGGTAGTATAGGCCTAGGTCTATCAAAAATATTGCTGGCAAACAGCACAATGATACGGTGGAGGTGTATTCTGAATTAAGACTGGAAGAGAATAGCCTAATGGAACTTCTCTATCTCATGTGTTCATGTAGGCTAATCGGCAGGCCTGCTGGGACCGCCTCCGTGCTCACTAGAGAGGGATTATTACAGCCTATAGAATCTGAGGATTACTTCCAACGCTTCTGGAAACGTCAGTTGTAAATACAACTGCATTATAGGCTGTTTTGACTGGACCGGAGATTAAGCGCTTTAAGCAGTTATTTTTATCGGATTTATGCTTGATTTCATTGGACACTTTTTACTTTAAATATGGTAGGCTATTCTTTAACTTTTTTTTTTTTTTAACCCTCCAAGCTAAATCTGTAATTAGGGCCTAGTTGTCACGTAGCCTAATAGCTCGTATTCGTTGAACCAGTGATATGCTCCGACTCCGATGAGAGTTACCCAAAGGTTTTCTCTCCAACCCATACCTGGCTGTACTAATACAGCTGCTCGCAGAGCTTGATTGGGTCTGGATAAATGAGTGTTCACATGGTGCTGGATCCAAAGCCTGCACACACAGCAGCTCTTCTACCCCCAACCTAATAGCCTATTCGTTTTCTGCTTTAATGATCTTTTAAGCTATTTCAATAGTCTTATCTTTTTGTTAGGGTGGTCGACATTTCAAGCCAAACTCTGTTTTACTTACTGTAAATCCTTGTCTTTTTTGAGTTGTTAAAAAAAAAAAAGTAAAGTATTTAAAATGTGTTCTTTAAACTTTGTGTCTCTCCTACAACTCTCCCCCAAAACAGAGCGCTGTCCAACTCAATTCGTTAGAAGGTGGATGGGAAGCTGTGCTGTGATTGGTCCGGAGGCAGCTCATTGTTAGCCTATGCTGTCAATCCAGAAATCACATGGCCCGGGTGCTATTAACAGCTGAGGCTGGGGACAAGTTTGCAGAGTTCTGTTTCTGAGTCGTGGGGAGCAGAGCGGGCGGAACTGAGGAGAGCCACCGAGCAAACAACCATTGCTTTCTTTGACAACAACTTTTGCCGTTTATAAAACTGGTCAGTACTATTTCTAGCCTACCTCTTTCTCGTTTGAGGGAATTTCGTTTCAACTTGTTTTCCTTCCGCGCCTGAGAGAGAACATTAAAAGTCGCTTGAATGTATAATATGATGGAGACCGAGATAAAGAGCCCGCTCCCGCAGTCCAATTCGGGCTCCTCGGCGGGCGCCAAAAACAACAGTGCCAACGACCAGGACCGGGTGAAGCGACCCATGAACGCGTTCATGGTGTGGTCCCGGGGACAGCGGAGAAAGATGGCACAGGAGAACCCTAAAATGCACAATTCTGAGATCAGTAAGCGGCTGGGGGCCGACTGGAAACTCCTGACCGACGCAGAGAAGAGACCCTTCATCGACGAGGCCAAACGTCTGCGCGCCATGCACATGAAGGAGCACCCGGATTATAAATACCGTCCCCGTAGGAAGACCAAGACCTTGCTCAAAAAAGACAAGTATTCTTTGCCTGGGGGACTCTTGGCGCCAGGTGCCAATGCCGTCAACAACGCCGTCTCGGTGGGGCAGCGGATGGACAGTTATGCTCACATGAACGGGTGGACAAACTCTTACTCCCTCATGCAGGACCAGTTGACCTACCCGCAGCACCACAGCATGACCAGCCCCCAGATCCAGCAGATGCACCGGTATGAGATGGCAGCCGGGCTCCAGTACCCCATGATGTCCTCGGCGCAGACCTACATGAACGCGGCGTCCACGTATAGCATGTCCCCGGCATACACGCAGCAGACCTCCAGCAGCATGGGCTTGGGGTCCATGGCCTCCGTGTGCAAGACCGAGCCGAGCTCCCCGCCCCCGGCCATTACCTCCCATTCTCAGAGAGCGTGTTTGGGGGACCTGAGGGATATGATAAGCATGTACTTGCCACCCGGAGGGGACAGTGGGGACCACGCGTCCCTGCAGAGCAGTCGGTTACACAGCGTTCACCCGCACTATCAGACCGCGGGGACAGGCGTGAACGGGACGCTACCCCTCACCCACATCTGAAAAGAAAGACTTCAAACTTAAGTACTTCGGATACTTGAACATTTTGGTTGCTAAAAGAATCGACGTTCAGTAGTATTGTTTTAAAAAATGAAATGTTTATTTTTTATCTCAATGAGTTGTCCATTTTAAAGCATTTTAAGACTACATATCTTGGACTGAAACTGAGTGCCCATCAGAGTAAATTGCATTGCAAAGAGGCTTTTATCATGAGTATAAGCAATCAACTTCTGTAGAAGAATTGGACTTCTATATTTTAATGATGCCATCATATTTTCTGTCTGAAAAAGGCATGTGGCCTCGTGAAGAGGCCGTTTGTGTTTCAGAAAAGCTGGATGGAGTTGGTTCCTAAATGTTTACACTTAATTTGTAGAATGTCAGTTTGTGTCGGCTGTGTCCAAATCTTTGTAGTCTTTTTTTCCCCTCATGACCTAGGTTTTAATGAGACTGTGCGGGTCGCAAGCGCAAGTTTATTTATAGTAAGTTGTTTTGTTTTTTTAGCTTGTGAACCTCTGTTCGTCATGTTACAATGTTCAATTTTGTTTTGTGAAATTCCTTCTTTGTGATGTTTTGACAGTCAGGTTTACTCATATCATGGACGAAAATGTTTATTTAAACTGACGTTTCTACTTATTTTTAAGACCCATCCTCTATTCTTAAATGATGAATAAATTTGTACGAAACATGATTTCTGACTCTCTATTTTTCGTTGTGCTGTGTAGGCTATGAGGCAGGATAATGGCTGCCAGTGTAAAGTGAGGTGTAGCTATTATGTCAGGTAGGCTCAGAGGCCTAGGCCTTAGTATTCACTTAGCGTAAAATTGAAAAGCAAAGTGATTATCTTAGGTGATGTGTCAAACGAAGTGTGACGAATGAGAGCTCAAACACGCCTGAACACTCAGCCTGTATTTAGCCTAACCCAAATATTCCCATGTGATAATTAACACAAACATATCTTAGGCCTATTAAAACGGATCAGTAGCTTAAAACAAATTTTCACTTTTAAAAGACGATTATTTGATGAAACGTAAAGAGCTTCTGGGTACTCGGATTAGATGGAACCTGATCCGTCTCAGAACGGATCTTTCTATGCAGCTTTGCTTACACGCTATCCCTCTGCATTTTGAAATACCCTATTTCTCGGTCTATGAAGGAACTTGTTTCTCTTGAAAACGGGGGCGTAGGCTAATATTGTTTATTTAAAAGTGGGTATCGAGGCTGAACCTGTGCCATCTTGTTTGGCACATGACAAACTTCTAAATTGACAGCACATTTTCAATCTCAATGCTGTTCTTTGCCTGCCAATATGATAAGGCCCCATTATATTATATATATATATATATATATACTTTATTTTCTTATGATTTTAGTTCCTCTGTCCAGATTTTCACCATATTAATTTGTCATTCGACAAAACAATTTAGGCCTAGTTTCTACTTTGAAAATCTGGTAGGCTACTCGTCACAAGTTTTTTTTATTTTGAACGCTTGTTGATTTTTATTTTTTTTGTGGTCTATTCTAGTTTTTCAATGGAATGTGTATATTGGACTAGGCTGTCAGATGGTCAGCTATGAAAGCTATGTTTACTCTCTAGACTTATCTTATCGCTATAGCCCTCCTTTTCACACAGGCTGAGTTCAGCAAAGTCATTCTGAAGTTGCTTCAATATTGACTTTGGATAGACCCAGCATTCATCCTCTCACCCAGCCATATAACTGGAATATCATTGGTTAAATATAGTCTGCTGCCACACTTCAATAGCGACATGAAGCTGAATAGAATAACAGTATATATTAGGCTGTATCTTAAATCTCACAGTACAGGTTTGCTTAACAGTACTTTATAAATAAAGGCTTAAGAGAGGACTATACACTTTAATTATTCATGCATCATTTTAAATATGTTGTAATATGATGGCGGTTGATTTGTAAATTAGACACAAAATAAAATGATTTCACGAAAAACAAAACATACTACCAAAAGATAACATCTCGTCCAAATGCTTGTTCATTGGAGACGCCATGTACAGTAGATGGACATTACAGTGTGCGGATGTCACACGTCATCATTCACAAACATAGAATAAAAGTCCTGCTCTGTTTTCATGACTCATTAGGAAGAGTGTAAACTGGATATTTACATGTCAGGGGTGGAGGGGGAAGTATGAACTCATGTATGCTCATGCTATTTCTTCACACACGCAAGCATGCGTGTGCACACACACACACACACACACACACACACACACACTTCTGAGGTATAGTATATGGATCATAGGCTTTTACTGTCTATGTAAAACTAGAAAGCCTGGGGCTGCTCTACGACACTTCTGCTGGAAAGCAAAGCACCCTGGGATACGCGGTCCACGGTCACCAAGAGGGCCGGGGCATTGGCGATGCTCTCCCGCTGGCCTTCCCAGTCACACTCGGTGTAGGACACCTTTGTGGAGAGAGAGATTACCCAGACCTCCCTGGGTTCACCGACAGGGTCTTAAGTCAGTCTGGCGCACCAGCGGCCGGCCGGCAGCTAATCGTCCTCCATTCCAAGTCATTTTTTTTGCAATTAAGCAGCTTTTCCCTCCCTGGTGGGCCGGGTCCGAGGTGTCTACGCTGGGCCGGAGAGAGGGGCGGAGGTTTTGTGCCATCTGTCATAATGTGGTCCATCAGTCGGTCGGTATGCGATCCCGGAATGGCCTCCGGGCTTCATAGCTTGTTTAATAACCAGGACGGATTTAGTGGTGCTTTTCCATTACATTTAACAAGCCTCCCCTACGTTAAATAGAATATAAGCCTTATCAAAGTCTTTGACTGCTGCATAGCAACTTCACTATTTCCCACCAGACATCTGTCCAGAAAAGCCCACTTCCCCTGGCGGTTCTGGAGGTTCCTGATCCCGGTGGTGGTTTGAGGAGCGCTTGGCTAACGTTGAGCCATAAACACTGGGGACTGGTTGTGTTTGAACGTGGTGGCGGGGGAAGCTGTCCGCGGTGGGCTAGCGAGTCACCCCCCCTCCACACCCTCCGCTCTCGGACTGCTGATCACCCAGAGCACCCCCCCCTCCCCCCCTCTCTCTCTCTCTTTCTATCTCTCCCCCCCCCCCACTCTCTCTCTCTCTCTCTTTCTATCTCTCACTCCCCTCCCCCCTCCCTCTCTCTCTTTCTATCTCTCACCCCCCCACTCTCTCTCTCTTTCTATCTCTCACTCCCCTCCCCCCTCTCTCTCTCTCTTTCTATCTCTCACCCCCCCCACTCTCTCTCTCTCTCTTTCTATCTCTCACTCCCCTCCCCCCCCTCTCTCTTTCTATCTCTCACCCCCCCACTCTCTCTCTCTCTCTCTCTCTCTCTCTCTCACTCCCCTCCCCCCTCCCTCTCTCTCTCTCCCTCTCTCTCACCCCCCCCTCTCTCTCCCCTCTCTCTCCTGTCATGTGGAGAGCTGTGCCCACTCAGCAAGTGCAGGCGTATCCCAACTTCCATCTGCCTATGACCTCACTGGGCCTGTTAGTTTAACCCCCTCTCCAAAAACTAACCTAATTACACCCCTGCAGAACACAGATTCAGCGGATTCCCAGAGGATTCCGCCACCGTGGGCTAGGCCATGTGAGCAGCGATGATGTGTGTGTGTAGGTTTCCGCATGTGTGTGTGTGTGTGTGTGTGTGTGTGTGTGTCAGACTCCAGACTGTCGTAGGCTAGGCCATGTGTGCAGTGATGATGTGTGTGTATAGGTTTCCGCATGTGTGTGTGTGTGTCAGACTCCAGACTGTCGTGGGCTAGGCCATGTGTGTAGCGATGATGTGTGTGTATAGGTTTCCGCATGTGTGTGTGTGTGTGTGTCAGACTCCAGACTGTCAGCTCCATCATTCACAATATCAGTTATTCCTGTTCTAGATGTTTGTTCAGTGACTTGTGTCAGGGCATGCCTCTCTAGTTCCACGTGTGTGTGTGTGTGTGTCTGTGTGTTAGGTAGATAGGCAGGTACGTTATTGATTGAGGTGGAAACTCCAAATCATGATCATAAGCCTTAGGTGCTGAGGGAAACTGAGCAGGTCTGCTTCGGGTGTCCCGTACGTCATTGTGATGTGTGGAAAAACTCATTCTTAAAAAATCAGTGTGACAGGCTGACGTTAGTGACATCACAGATCCTCTGTCGGACCGGCTCGACGACTCCACTCGGGGACACACCTCGGACTAAAAATACACACAAAATCAATCTGGACAATCTAGTCAGCGTGGACGTCATCCAACGTCCAAAAATAGGTCATGTCGCAGGAGGGCTAGGGTGCCGAGGGAGATTCCGCTCAGATGTGTCATCTCGGGTGGGGTGGCGTCGGGGACGCGGCGTGACCAGGTGCTGGATCCCTCTGCTGTTGGCGAGGACCTACGGCCGGCCCCAGAGCAGCATGTCCAGCTCCGGGCTGCACGCCGGCCTGTCCAGAGCGGGGAGGCCTGTGTGTGTGCGTGCGGTGAGAGTGTGTGTGTGTGTGGGGGTGGGGTGGGGGGGGGTGACGGGGGAGCGGGGGCTGGGTGGGGGTTAATCTCTCTGAACCGGGGCAGATGTTGTTAACGAGCTCCTCTCAGGTCGGCTCCCTGCGTGGGAAAACGGCATCAAATCCTCCTGGGGTCAGGGCTTCTGGGCTGACCTATCGCGAGCCGGCTCGGCTCTCCTTCAGCTCCTCCCCTCCCAGCACGGACCCCCCGTCCTCACCGACACCCCCCCCCCCCCCCCCCCCCGCCCCCCCGCCCTCTCCGTCTTTACTGTACCCAAGCGTTATATTCATATATGTATATATCACCAGTATCTGGATTCTGTGCTCCGACCGTTTGGGTATGAGGGCCATGATGCAGATATATGTCTCTGGTTAATTGCGCCTGTGGTTCCCTTGCCGTGCCTTTTACACGACCGCCAGAATGCGGAGTGGGAGATGCTTCAAAGGGGAGCGTGCCGCCACCCTCGGCGTGGGCCCGGCAGCCGGTCGACCTCCACTGATGTCAGAGGAAGGTAAATGATTACAATTAGAGGTTGCTAGGTGGCGAGGCATGCGAGTCGGCCGGGGGGGGTAGGGACCTGAAGGTGCCGGAGCCCAGAGTGAAATTATAGACGACTCTCAGACATCTAGACTTATTGTATTTCCGGGGAATGACGTTCCTCTCGCTGTCATACCCTGTCCTTGATCCAAAGCCTTTTGGCACTCCCAAGGAGGTTCCTTTTTTGTTTTTGTTTCTTTAAAAATACAGGATTGCTGCTGGACAGCTTTGACTGATGGGGGAGATTGGTGTTGTTGACGGATCTGCTATGTGGAATCGCAGGCTTAAGGTCGATATCTAGGTAAGAATGACGGATAACTACTCGAGCGTGTCAATCCTCTCCATTATGAAATCACCGAAATTAGATGACAGTCATAGACGATAAACAACAAAATAGTTGTCAACTGTCATGGGCGAATCGGAGGCACCTGTGTTGCTAGGCCTACCTGCTGTGTGACTCAATGTCCCCGGGGAGAAGGGCATGTACCTGACCTTCGCTGGCACGCCAGGGCTCCCTCTCCTCGCCAACGCCCATCCCCGCTCCCTGAGCCCAGGGCGCGTTGACACGCCAGCCTGCTGGTGCTGGTCTCTCCCTCTGAGAGGGACG
>NC_140247.1:23338241-23346248 GCF_949987555.1 Borostomias antarcticus | reverse complement strand
CTGCCTGTCATCCTCTCTGCGCCCCCCCCCCCCCGCATCACTCTGTGTGTGTCCTCCCTGGGGGAGCTCAGGTCACACACCTGTCCAGAGGTCCTGACGGCCTCTCGTGGACTCGTTTCCGTTTGCCCACAAACACAGGAATGGGACTGAATGGGCAGCCCTTTTAGAGCGTTCTCAAACTGGGACGGGTTCCTAAATCGTCGTATTCTCCGGGTCCAGGAGAGCCGAGCGGCCGGGATCTTTTTTGTCATTTTGACGCTTCTCAACATTGCGCCCGGCGTGCACGTTGCTATTTTTGAACGCGCGGCGTTCTGCGAGTGCGGTGACCGGCGAATGTGTCAGTGGCGGTTGCGGGGTGGGTTGTAACGTGGTCGTGAGCCGGTTGTTTGTTTGGTTCGATGGCGGCTGCTGCTGTTGTTGTTGTTGTTGTCTGCCTACGGCCCGTGGTCTTCCTGGGGGACAGTAATGTGAGGTAAAGCCTGTAAATCTGCCCTAGTCCTCCTTCCTCCCCTCTAAGTCCTCATTACCTCACAGTGGGCCGTCTCAGGCCTCCAGGCTCTCTCTCTCACACCGGTGTGAGTGTTTTATTCAGCGTGTGTGTTAACCCATGCGGTGAACGTGTTAAACCCCGGGGAATCACTGTGGGAGTCGACCATTGGCCAGGTGTGTGACCACAGGCAGGTCACATAGGTGACACACGCTGTGGTTGTGTGTGTGTGTGTGTGTGGTTTCACTGCCCACTCGTTAGGCTGGCTTATGAAGGGGAACTGTGGTCTTCTTTGACCAAGCTATTTAGGGAACATCATTAGAAAACTCTGTTGAGAGAATTGGAGCATCATCATCATCATCGTCATCATCATCATCACCACCAGCCTCACAACTCCATCCTGTCATAGATAGATAAATCCTAGACAGATAAATCATAGACAGGTACAGCAGCTCTGGCAGAGGAGCAGGATATCTTCTCCACATTAGTGGTTCTGCTCAGATGTTTAGAGAGAGACAGGCGAGGTGTGAGTGGAGACACACTTGTGTGCTCAGTAGGATTGTTTATTTGATATTAGTGCATTTGTCTTGGGATCTTCGTGCGCTCGTCCTTTCAACCTCTATCTATGTAACTCAACACCCTGCCTCTTCAATCTAGTCTGTCTGTTTATCTACCTGCCTGTCTGTGTCTTAACCTTTGTCTTTAAACAAACCAATAAAATCACTGTTGGTTCCTGACACTGTTCAAACAAGACCTCTCCAGGCTGGAGACATGTCGGCCAAACCTGGCAACCGCTCATCTGCTCACTAGCGCCCACTGGTGGATGGAAGAGGGTCTACATGCAGGGTACACAGGGTACTTTGATCCGTTTTAATAAAGCAGACCTGCTTATTTTAACTTTAACTTTTATCTTAACTTTTCTTAAACAAGCTAGGGATGCAACTTTATAACTTTGAGATTGTCTACATTTCAGTTCTTGTTTAATACAATATCTTAGTCACTCACCGAGGGAGATTCAGTTTGGCTAGCAGTCTACTTTACAGCCCCATGAAAAATAATATAAGAGACAGAAACTTGATTTAAATACACTTAATCCTGGAGAAGTCAGTATATTACTCTTACTGCAAGAGTAAACACACACACACACACACACACACACACACAAACACACACACACACACACACACACACACACACGCACACACTCCATGTGTTTACTAATTCATATGAATTGCAGTGTAACATGAGACAAGGATTCTCTACAAAGTATTTGTCATGATTTTCTCTACATCCACATCGTACAAGTAAGAAGTAGGAACCGCTGGTGTTGAATTGAGTCCCGAAGCGGAATGTGTGATTTGTGCCGTGGCATTGTGTCTGTCAGGACGGTGTTTACTGATAATTGAGTAATTACCTGTAAAAGATAGCGCTCCCATGGCTGCTCAGCTATAATCTTACCTGGCTGCTTCCACTGCAGATCAGGTTTTAACAGCAAGACGCTAAACACCACAGTTTAGCACAACCGTTTCCCTAAACGTGTGTGTGTGTGTGTGTGTGTGTGTGTGCTTTTTGGGGGCTTTAAAATGAAATGTATTTATTTTTATTTAAAAAAAAAATCTTTTTAAGATTTAAAAACGCAGGGCCATCTGAACACTATGTGTAAACTGGCCTGGAGACATGGAAATCGGCGGAAACAAGACAAGTGTTTAGAACTAATTTTCCCCACTTTGAAAAGGAGATTGTCGGCTTCACAATTGCACAAAATAGGCAGACGACAATTTAACATTCCTTTGTGCGTTTCACAATCCTGCGCTGAAAGGAAAGTTGTGGGCCGCACTTCTTACACACACACAGCAGCCTCGCCTGCGATGGTATTTGAAAGACAAACAGCAGTGCGTGCTCTTGGCCACAGTTACACAGACAGAGAGAAAGTGGTCAGCCTCTTTCAGAGTTATGGTGGCCATTGAGGTTCAGAAAGTAGTTCAACATAACGTCCGTGTCATTACAGAGTAAAGAAACCTTTGTCAGTGGTCTCTCTTCCTGGTGTCCTCAGGCTGCACCCTGTCCATGGGCTATCACGCACACACACACACACACACACACACACACACTCACTCACTCACTCACTCACTCACACAACACACACACACACACACTTGTTAACCAAACAGCTGCCCACCAGGCGTTCTCCTCACCTCATGGTAAGCCGGAGCACAATGGCGAAAGCCCGGATGGTTTCTGAGCTGCAGCTTCCTTGCACTCCTCTAGCCTACTTTCGCTTCCTCTGTTCCCCCCTCTCTCCTCTCTCTTCTCCAGGTCCGGACCAGCAGCGAGCGGCGCCGGCCGGGGTATTGGGTTACGGATGCATTTCCATTCGATTGTCCTAAAAGAGGACAAGGAGGGGTAAGTGATATGACTGGGGGGGGATCATATTAATGTAACGCGCACACACACAATAATCCCACAGGACTTCCTCCCCGTTCCCATCAGAGACCACACCCAGGAGGACAGGTAACAGGAGAACACCTTTCACAGGGTCAGACTGCACGAGGTGGGAAAAACAGCAGCAAGGGGCTGCCTGACGAGTTTCACCCCTTCATAGCTGCCCCCCCACCTCCCCGGCCCCCTCCACCTCGCTCTCCCCCCTCTCTCTCACTCTCTCTCTCACTCTCTCTCTCTCTCTCTTTTCTGCTCTCCCTCAACCCCCCCCCCCTCCCTCTCAATTAAATTTAAATTCAATTAAATTCAAACAACTTTTTTGGTAAGGGAAACATATGCTTACATTGCCAAAACAAACATCACAAAAAAACATTTTGAAGTATAAATATGTATACAAATAAGTGAGTGAAGTAAGTGAATAAGTAAGTGTAATATTTACAAATGTATTTAAATAGTTACTGTTTAGTACGTGCATGGTGTGTATGTCCAGAGATCAGCGAGTGCGGATCGTCCAGGGTTACAGGCAGACGGTCTTTACGGTGGCTGGGTTCCATTGGACGTCCTTTTCCTGTCACAACTGCTCACATCAAATCTTGCTGCTGTGTTTTTGCGCATTGCTGAATTTCACCCAGCAGATATGGATGTTTTTTTTGTTGTCATTAGTCATGTTTTCAAAATGTTGTTGTGTGTTTGTTTGTAATCTGTGGGGAGTTTGTGTCTCTGGTGTCTTGGTACCGTTGGCAGGTAGTTGAGAAGTGCAGCTCTGTTCCCATGTCCTTTTGTGTGCAGTGGGTGCACAGTCTCTCTCTCTCGTTCTCTCTTCTGCTCTTCCTCTCTCTCCTCTCTCTCGTTCTCTCTTCCTCTCTCTCCTCTCTCTCGTTCTCTCTGTTATTCTCTCGTTCTCTCCTCAGAGCCAGTGTTTGCCTGAGAGTGAGGCTCTCAGAGCTCAATATCCACTCTGCTGTCATGTGAAAGATAGGGAGATTTTTTGTGTGTGATGCGTTAAAAATTGCCGCCTTAATGTGAGTGTGTGGGGATTGGGGGAGAATTGACGGTGTGTGTGTGTGTGTGTGCGTGCATGTGTGTATTTTTGTGTGTGTGTATTCTTGTGCGTGTGTGTATGTGTGTATTTGTGTGTGTAATATTGTGTGTGCATGTGTGTATTCTTGTGTGCGTGTATTCTTGTGCCTGCGTGTGTGTGTGTGTGTATATTCTTGTGTGTGGGTGTGTGTGTGTGTATTCTTGTGTGTGTGTGTGTGTGTGTGTGTATTCTTGTGTGTGGGTGTGTGTGTATTCTTGTGCCTGCGTGTGTGTGTGTGTATATTCTTGTGTGTGTGTGCATGTGTGTATTCTTGTGTGTGTGTGTGTGTATTCTTGTGTGTGGGTGTGTGTGTGTGTGTATTCTTGTGTGTGTGTGTGTGTGTGTGTGTGTGTGTGTGTGTGTGATGAAGCAGTGTGGCTGGAATCCTCCGTGTTGTGAGAGCTCCATACCTTTCAGCTTCATTAAACCAATTTCACGCCGAGGTGAGCTAAGAGAGGAAGCGCTGAATCTCGGCGGCTGCAACAATGGTGCATTGAAGAGACGAGGCAAAAGTAAATTAGGTACCACTTCACAGACGGCAAATTAAAATCTGAAAGTTGGATAGGAAAAGTTGAGGGGAGATGATTATGTCTTTATTGTGGCCCCGACCCCCGCCCCCCCCACCCTCTCCCTCCTCAATCTAGAAAAACCCTCCTTTCCTTTTAGCGACCACCTTTGGCCCCCCTCCTCGACAACCCCATCCTCGCAGAAAAAATAATGATCTATTTCTTGTCTGGTAATTGGTTTCTAAGATGCTCCCTCTCAAAGCTCCCCGTTTCAAATACCCAGTTGCGTACGGCCCTCCTTTCAGGGCTTAATTTGGTTGAGTGTATCAGTAAGATTTCATATCCGGGGAAAATCATATAAATTGGACATTAATGCGGCGCTTATTTCTCTGCCATCGTCGGCCCCCCTGCTGCCATTCACCCACCCCCCACCCCCCACCCCACTCCAGATGAGTGTTTGTCAATCAAACGTGGGTGGGGGCTTCAGAGGACCCTCCGACAGACAGGTGGCTTACACTCAATAACCGCCATCTCCTGTACTGCTGCTGCTACTGTACGTACTGTAACCCCGGCTCCTTAACGTGACGGGGGAACGTAAGTGGAAAGGGACGCCCGCGCGGTCGCCGTGGACTTTGTACGCGTGGAGTGATGAGATCCCGGCGCCCGCGGCCCCGGTGTCGGTGGTTGTGTTTAGTGTGTGGTGTTTCTCAGGGGGGAACGTGACACTGGGGGGAGGAGAAGGGGAGAATGGGAGAGGAGCAGGAGACGAGGAGAATGGGAGAGGAGCAGGAGACGAGGAGAAGGGGAGAGGAGCAGGAGAAGGGGAGAGGAGCAGGAGAGGAGGAGAAGGGGAGAGGAGCAGGAGACGAGGAGAATGGGAGAGGAGCAGGAGACGAGGAGAAGGGGAGAGGAGCAGGAGACGAGGAGAAGGGGAGAGGAGCAGGAGACGAGGAGAATGGGAGAGGAGCAGGAGACGAGGAGAATGGGAGAGGAGCAGGAGAATGGGAGAGGAGCAGGAGACGAGGAGAATGGGAGAGGAGCAGCAGAATGGGAGAGGAGCAGGAGACGAGGAGAAGGAGAGGAGCAGGAGACGAGGAGAATGGGAGAGGAGCAGGAGACGAGGAGAATGGGAGAGGTGCAGGAGAGGAGCAGGAGACGAGGAGAAGGGGAGAGGAGCAGGAGAGGAGCAGGAGACGAGGAGAAGGGGAGAGGAGCAGGAGAGGAGCAGGAGACGCGGTTGTAAACGGTCGCTGGCGCTTTGAAACGAGACCCTGGGAGGCGGCGGAGACGCCGGACCGCCGAGCCTCACGGTGGACCTGTGTGTGTGTGTGTGTGTGTGTGTGTGTGTTTGCGCGAGAGCGAGAGAGAGTTTACGTTTGTGCGTGCATGCTTCTGTTTGTCTCTGTATGTGTGTGTGTGTGTGTGTGTGTGTGTGTGTGTGTGTGGGGCGGGTAAGGAGAGCATCTCTCTGGCTGGCTGACTGGGTCTCTCTGGGGGGCAGCGGGGGCCGGGGCCCCCCACACACAATGCCCTGGCAGCAGTAGCGTGTGTTTTTACTGGGCCCCGTGCCGCTGGCTTTACGAGGGACGGGCCGACCCCCCCGCGCCATAAAGCCATCAGCGTGGAACAAAGAAGCCAGGTGCTGGGGGGGCCGAGCTGAAAGCTCACCTGCACACAGCAGGGGGCCCGCTGAGAGGCCCTCCACATTCACAGCCCAGCAGAGCTGACGGGGAGCAGGGACACTGTCACACACACACACACACACACACACACACTCTCTGGTCCGACCTGGGGTGGGCGGGGGAGGGGGAGGGGGGGGGGCAGTTTCAGGACAAGACTGCTGCCTTAAGTGGAAGAAATCAGGACAGGATGAAAAGGCAGATGGACAGACAAAGAGACACTGACATAGGTAGGCATGGAGGCAGACAGACAGAGACAGAGAGAGAGATAGAGAGAGAGAGAGAGAGACAGGCATGGAGGCAGACAGACAGACAGAGACAGAGAGAGAGAGAGAGAGAGAGAGACAGGCATGGAGGCAGACAGACAGAGACAGAGAGAGAGATAGAGACAGGCATGGAGGCAGACAGACAGACAGAGAGAGAGAGAGAGAGAGAGAGAGAGACAGGCATGGAGGCAGACAGACGGACAGAGAGAGAGAGAGAGATAGACAGGCCTGGAGGCAGACAGAGAGAGAGAGAGAGAGAGAGAGAGAGAGAGAGAGAGAGACAGGCATGGAGGCAGACAGACAGACAGAGAGAGAGAGAGAGAGAGAGAGAGAGAGAGAGAGAGAGAGAGACAGGCATGGAGGCAGACAGACAGACAGAGAGAGAGAGAGAGAGAGAGAGAGAGAGAGAGAGAGAGAGAGAGAGAGAGAGAGAGACAGGCCTGGAGGCAGACAGACAGAGAGAGAGAGAGAGAGAGAGAGAGACAGGCATGGAGGCAGACAGACGGACAGAGAGAGAGAGACAGAAAGCGAGAGACAGGTACCAAATCATGAAAGAATTTGGAACTTTGAGACACTTTGAGACACTGAAACTAAATTACAAAACAAAACGAATTGTTATCGAGCGCTGACAAAATGATACACATTGGCAGAATATCTCTTTTCTGTCAGAGATATAAAGCAGAGAGAGATCCTGACCAAACACAGGTTAAGTGACCACAGCTGAGAAAGGTAGAAAACGCGGCTGCCCAAAGAGCAAAGAAAAAAAAAATGTAGTCACTGCGAGTCGGAGGAGATAGAAACTGAGATGGCCTTTCTCCTGCATTGTAAAAAAAAAAAACGAAAAACTAAAACAAGACACAATTACTTGTAATGAAATTCAAATCAATTATTCCATTGTTTGACATGTCGTCTTATGAGAAACTCCTGGTAGTGCTAGAGGAGGGATGCATAGCCCGAGCGACCGTGGGGAGACACGCCACACTCATATACATACATACAGTAAACACACACACATAAACACAACACATACATACTATACATAAATACATTTTTATGTATGTTTTTCCAATTCTAATCAATAATTTACTATTATGATGATTTAGATACCAGTAGTTTATTTTTAAGTTACACTAATTGATTTAGTTGTCTTAAGTCATTATTCCACTCTACAGTATATTTAATTAATTTAAAAAACCTGTTTGTTGATTTTCCACTGTCTCGTCGCCTTGGCGATACTTTGTCTAAAGTATCTTTGAATTTGAATTTTACAGACAGGCATGGAGACAGGCAGACAGAGAGAGAGAGACAGAAAGAGAGAGACAGGCAGACAGAGAGAGAGAAAGACAGAACGAGAGAGACAGGCAAACAGAGAGACAGACAGAAAGAGAGAGACAGGCAGACAGAGAGACAGACAGAAAGAGAGAGACAGGCAGACAGAGAGAGAGAAAGACAGAACGAGAGAGACGGGCAGACAGAGAGAGAGAGACAGAAAGAGAGAGACAGGCAGACAGAGAGAGAGAAAGACAGAACGAGAGAGACAGGCAGACAG
>NC_140247.1:23310741-23333241 GCF_949987555.1 Borostomias antarcticus | reverse complement strand
AACGAGTTGAAACACACTTTCTGGTGCTCAGCGTCGTCATATGAAACTCCTGCCCCCCTCCCTCCTCCTCCTCCTCCTCCTCCTCCTCCAGAGGAGGTCTCTCACTCTGGTGTCAGGGTTTATCTACCCACCGCAGAGACGAGACGGACACGCTATCACTCAGCGTACCCTCGGACCCTTGGCCACGAGCGAGCAGGAGGAGCGGCGGTGTGTGTGTGTGTGTAAGTGTGTGTGTGTGTGTAAGTGTGTGTGGGTGTGAGAAAGAGAGAGAGAGGTGTGTAAGATGAGCACGCCGTGTGATGTTGTGCTGTAATCACCGACCGTGTCTCATTTCATAGAGAAACTCCTCTCTCATCATCGCGCCCGGGGGACAGATATCAAATATTGAATCGCCGCCCACGCGCTCTTAAACCGCTCCGGGACAGATAGAGGAACTAATTACACTCGAAAAGCGTGAAAAAAAAAGAAAAAAAAGAAAGTTGAACGATTCGCCATTTTAATTATAAACCGTTCTTTTTAAAAAATCACATTTTAACTCGTGGCATATTTCATAGGCCGCCGGGCGCTGGCTGACCAGGAGTAACTGCTGGTTGAAGGTGTATTATTTGGATGGGATCTGCTTAACATAAATCACTCCGGTGACAATGCAAAACAGAGCAGGAGACACCTTGGTGGATGAGTGCGGTATACGATTACACCCGCTGATATGCAGATAAGATTACATTTGAGACGGAGGGATGAGGGGTCGAGAGGAGGAGGAGGAAGAGGAGGAGAAGGGGGGGGGGGGGGGGTATCCTCGCTGGAGCAGAAAGAACAACATCCAGGCCAGGTGAGTCAGGACTAGGGGAGAAGCCTGAGGATGGGGCTAGGTTTTGGGGTTGGGGTAGGTCCTAGGTCTGGTTCTAGGGTTGGGGTGGGTCCTAGGTCTGGGTCTGGGGTTGGGGTAGGTCCTAGGTCTGGTTCTGGGGTTGGGGTGAGTCCTAGGTCTGGGTCTGGGGTTGGGGTAGGTCCTAGGTCTGGTTCTGCGGTTGGGATAGGTCCTAGGTCTGGTTCTAGGGTTGGGGTGGGTCCTAGGTCTGGTTCTAGGGTTGGGGTAGGTCCTAGGTCTGGTTTTGGGGTTGGGGTGGGTCCTAGGTCTGGTTCTGGGGTTGGGGTGAGTCCTAGGTCTGGTCCTAGGGTTGGGGTGAGTCCTAGGTCTGGTTCTAGGGTTGGGGTGGGTCCTAGGTCTGGTTCTGGGGTTGGGGTGAGTCCTAGGTCTGGTTCTAGGGTTGGGGTAGGTCCTAGGTCTGGGTCTGCGGTTGGGATAGGTCCTAGGTCTGGTCCTAGGGTTGGGGTAGGTCCTAGGTCTGGTTCTGGGGTTGGGATAGGTCCTAGGTCTGGTTTTGGGGTTGGGGTGGGTCCTAGGTCTGGTTCTAGGGTTGGGGTGGGTCCTAGGTCTGGTTCTGCGGTTGGGATAGGTCCTAGGTCTGGTTCTAGGGTTGGGGTAGGTCCTAGGTCTGGTTCTGGGGTTGGGGTGAGTCCTAGGTCTGGTTCTAGGGTTGGGGTAGGTCCTAGGTCTGGTTCTAGGGTTGGGGTGGGTCCTAGGTCTGGTTCTGGGGTTGGGATAGGTCCTAGGTCTGGTTCTGGGGTTGGGATAGGTCCTAGGTCTGGGTCTGCGGTTGGGGTAGGTCCTACTGTAGGTCTGGTTCTAGGGTTGGGGTGGGTCCTAGGTCTGGTTCTAGGGTTGGGGTGGGTCCTAGGTCTGGGTCTGGGGTCTGGGGTCTGGGGTCCGGGCGGATGTCCGCGGGGTCGCAGGGTCGTGTTTACCTGCGGCAGGTATTTCCTCCAGGAGCTGATAAGACCCAGGCAGGGGAAGTTCTCCGTTCCAGGTGAGTGAAGAGGGGCCTGCAAAACGACACCAAACACAACCTACACCTAACCCCCCCTCAGGCTCCCCCCTACACACACACACACACACACACACACACACACACATACAAATACACTTCTACATTCTGACACCTTGCGCTTTAACACGCTCCTTCACTCACCGACACGTTAAACACTCATGAACCGAACACACTCATCTCTCTCTCTCTCTCTCACACACACACACACACACACACACACACACACGTGCGCGTGCATACACACACACACACACACACACACACACAACAAAAGAAAATAATGGAGCCTCCCCCAAAAATATTGTATCAAATCAAAAGTAGTTACTCTGTAACTATGCAATAACTCATTAATTCATACATTTTGTGTTAAAACAATGTGCAGGTAACCACAGCAACAGCAATAAAATCATTTCTGACTCAGATATCCATCGATGTCATGCAGTTCAATAAAAATCAACTCACATCAATTCTTCTGTCCTGCAGGAGGACGCCCACCGAGACGGCCAGCTGTGCTATGGCTGAAGTCTAAGGCTGTTTGTTTTGGGTCCCCCTCCTCCTCCTCCTCCTCCTCCTCCTCCTCACCTGGCCCATCTATGAGCCCCCCCCCTTCTTCCCTAACCCCCCACCCCAGTCCTGGAAGCGATGAGAGGAGTCAATGAGCTAGAACATGTTAACAAGGCTAGCCTAGACCACTGTACTGACAGACAGACACAACCACACTCTCTCTCTCTCTCTCTCTCTCTCTCTCTCTCTCTCACACACACACACACACACACACACACACACACACACACACACACACACACACACACACACACGCATACAATCTAATCAGGTGAATCGAATACATGGACAATAAAATGTTTGTTCATGTCATTTGGTGTCTGTTTTCTTTCTGTCCTTGGCGCTACAAGGTGATAAAATGGTGCCTCTGTGAATTCTAGACCAAATTCAGGTTTGTAAATGGAGCTAACTTGCCTGGCGAGTTGTGTGTGTGCGTGTGTGTGTGTGTGGTTGTGTGTGTCAAGAGTAGCTTAGCCGTTGTCTGGTGAAGAGGTGAGAGCGACGTGTGAGGTAGGTGAGCAGTGGCCTCCCCTCCTCTCCTCTCCTCTCCTCCTCCTCCTCTCTCCTCCTCCACTCCACTCCTCCCCTCCTCTCCGCCCCCGTAGAAAGCCTCATTAAGGCCGGGGATGTGCAGAGGTAGCACACGGCCGCCTTTGTGGCCAATCCAAACACGAGGCCCTCTCCACCCAAGACCCCCCCCCCCCTCCTCCCCCACACTTCAGCCCCCCGAACCAAATCCCATTTTCAGGCTCCCCAGCTGCCCCGCTCTGCCAGAGCACTTAGCTGCGTCATTCTATCCGGCCCTCCAAAGAGGGGTGTGCGGGGGGGGGTTGTGGACAGGGCCGTTTTGTGCGCTGCTGTCTCTGATATGACTCCAGAAATGGAAATGAAGCCCATGGATCTTCATTAGGAGAGGCAGGTGTCCACACAGCCCGGCCCCCAGGTGAAGGAGAGCAGAGAGGGCCGAGTGTGTGTGTGTGTGTGTGTGAGGAGCTCCTTGGACCACAAGTAGGCCCCCACACACACTGGGCCTCCCTAACCTGCCCCCTCCCCCCCCCCCAATGCACCCCACCCTGCCCCTCTGCCATATCCAACCCCACCCTAACCCCTCCACCGCCACCCATTAATTGCCCATGTAATGAGCTGCGGTGAATGGAATTACTTGTGTGGAGGCACTTGAGGACCCCAGTGCATTAGGGAGCACCTCCTGTAGCCACTCATCTCCAGGGAATTACATGAAGGGTGCTGTGTGAAGGGTGCTGTGTGCGTGGAGCAGCCCGGGTCTGGATCTCCCCTCGGCCTCTGCATCTGGCCCCGTCTGCGCCAGCCCTCTCCCCGGGGTCCTTTTGTCTCTTGATTATTCATCAGGCACAGAGGTGGCCTCCCCGCTGGAACCCCCCCTGGGGGAAGGAGGGCAGAGGCTTGGCGCTGACCCACGATGCACCCTGGCACCCTACGAGCCCGGGGGGGTCTTTGTGTTAGCACACCTGTTATTCCTCCACCACCCCCCCCCCCCTCTCTCTCCTAGCCAGACGTAACGGTGAACCTCCGGATGAACCAGGGATTAATGCCGGGGGTGGCTGTAGCTCAGTTGGTAGAGCGGGTCGTTCAGTGATCGAAGGGTCAGCGGTTCGAATCCCGGCTCCGACTGTCCACATGTCAAAGTGTCCTTGAGCAAGACGCCTAACCCCAAATTGCTCCCAATGAGCAGGTTAGCACCTTGCATGGCAGCTACCGTTAATGGGTGAATGAGAGGCCATTGTAAAGCGCTTTGAGTGCCGCTAAGGTGGAAAAGCGCTATATAAGTTCAGTCCATTTAATTTACCATTTATGCGCACCGTCGATGTAAATATCAAGGTGTGGTGCCTCTGAACTTACATGTCAAAATCAACTCATACCTCATATAAGCTAACCCAGCAGGTGTGTTTTACAGCAGTGCCATATTACTGTATTTGCTGACTAACATCCTAATATGACGGCGTGGGAGAATGAGGTCATAATAACCTACTGTGAGTAAAGGTCAGTGACAATCAGACTGAATTAGATTTTAAAAGAATCGATCAAGTAGACGAACCGTCGGAGGGGTGTGGACCTACGTGTGTGTGTGTGTGTGTGTGTGTTCCGGCGGGTCCCATAAGAACGAGGAGGGGCGGGGCGGGTTACCTCCTAACGGGTGTGTGTGTGTGTGTGTGTGTAAACACTACTGCGGAGCTCCATCACCCCTTACCAACGGAGCCCCGTCTCTTCTCACGCTGTTCCTGGTAAAATATTAGCCCCCGCAGTCGCGGCCGCGGGACGGCTGACAAATAGAGCCCCGTTGTCCCCCTCTCTCCCAGGGCTGGGGGTTAATGATCCCAGTTTCGGGAGGGGGAGGGGGGGGTGTTGTGTTTAAAGCCTCTCCGCTGCACCCCAGCAGATGTTGGTGAGTCTTTAAGGCGGTTATCACATGGCGCTGCCCTCCGAGCCCCCGGGAGCCTATTGTGCGGACGGGAACATTCCGGGGCCCTCGCCTTGGCAACGGTGCATCCCGGGGCCAAGCGTCGCTCCCGCTGAGCCGTGCGGCGGCCCCTCAGAGCTGACAGCCCAGGGCGGACCCCCCCCCCCCCCCCCTGACAGCCCAGGGCGGACCCCCCCGGACCCCCCCCCCCCCTCCCCCGGGTGTCATAAAGCTCTGCACATCCACTCTCCCACACTACAGTCCCTGTCTGTCACACTACCCCCCCCCCCCGTAAACAGATGCACTGATTAACACTACCCTAACACTTACACATACGCAAGCACGTCCACGGGACAGAAAATGTGGAATAATAGCCTATCTGCGTTCCCTACAAGAGTAGAATACATTATATTATATTACATCTTGAAAACCTAACTCTAGTTAAAGTGCCAGAAGACCTCAATTTACCCAACACCTTGTTGTTGTTTTTATATGCCCTTCTCCAGGGGCCTAATCTTTTAAGGAAGTTTCATGTTACATGACATGGGTGAAAAGCATATTTGGGGCAGATGTGTGTTCAGACTATCGCTGGCTATCCCCCCCACCCAGCTCCCTCCAATCAAGGCTTCCAACCACACTCCTGAATAATACAACAAACATCTATCTAACACTCTACATAAACATTGACCACTCTGTGTGTGTGTGTGTGTGTGTGTGTGTGTGTGTGTGACAGTTCATTTGAAATTGTAAACAGGTGTAGTGTTCGAAGGTGTCACAGACACCCACCCAGATGAATGGAGGCCTGGGAGAGAGACACCCGAGGCCCTGGGCTCGACCTGGGCCTTTCTCTGCTCCGCGTCTCCGCAGTATCAATGCCGGCAGCTGTGGGATTGTTTGTACACAGATGCGGGGGCGCTTGATGATAATTGGCCCGCAGCTGCGCTCGCGACGCCGGGGCTGTGCGGTTCTCGCTGAGCGCCTCGCATTGTGCGAGAGGCGTCCTCCGCTCGGAGCGGGAATGTGGGAAACCGGCGTAATTAAAGTATTCTGTAACCCAATTAACGGCGCTGCGTACCCCCCCCCCCTTCCCTTCCACCCGCACCCGCACCCAGCCCCAACCCTCTACCTTGGCCCAGAAATAGGAGACCTGAGTTGGGGTTAGAGCAGGTGACTGAACCCCCTACTGAAGCCCCTCTGGAGCCCCTCATTCCCAGCCCAGGGCCCAGGGTGATGAAATGAACCAGAGACTGGACTGGTAACACAGAGAGGGAGACGGAGGATTTGGGTAAGGTGAGGGGGGGGGTGGAATGGATGGGAGCCGTTGTCTCGCGGTCGGGCTGAGAACCTAGCTCCCACCCTGGGCCCAGACACTCATTAGAGGCGGGATTCATTTTTCACCCCTCGCGGCCTCACGGCGCGGCGATGATAGATGGCTGACAATTACCGCCATGAAAACCTCGTATGCCCTCGTCGGCGGGGCGGTAGCACTTCAGGAAGTCTGCTAAGCAAACGCTGTCGGAGTGTGAAACTATTTCAGAAACTCCGATGTTCATATGGAGCGCTGTCTGTATGAGGGATGTAAACTGTATTTACCCCATTCTAAAATGTATTTTTTCATATCTGCCGTGAATCCATCGTATCAGTTAACATCGATGTATTTGGCTGACAATATATTTGTTTGTTCCTATTGTGCGTTTCAAAAGAATAGATACCGGTAACAAAATTCAGACCTTTTTGTCCAAATTCTCTCCAAGCTTACGGCCGGTTGCCGGGCAGTATATCTGAGCAGTCTGAACAATGACATGCTACAATGGAGGTGCTCAATTAACTGTATAACAGCACCATCAATTAAGACATCAATTACTAAATTGATTGATGAGGCCAAATGATCCGATTAATTTTCTCCATCCACCGGAAAATCTGGGAGCACCAATATGAGGAAATGAGTTGATGAATGAATGAAGGTGTATGAAATGTTTTAATACACCAGCTCTCTCTCACTAATGTTCTCAGCTTATTCTACACTCAGCTTTAGTCTGTTGGTGTGCAAGAAAAGTGCTTTTCTCTGTCTTCATTCATGATTAACATATAAATATACAGCTAAAATATCAGATCAATCCTTTCCTTTTCTTTAGTGGCCTCCACATTCATATTGACGATGCTGCTCAGTCAGGATAATGTTGGGGGAAAGTCTTGAAAGCAGCTTGGCCTACGGTGTTAGTTTGATTCTCTCCATGTTGTCAGTGTGTAGAGGGATAATTGAAATGGCCCTGGATGGTGGGATCTCTTTATACACAGTATAATTCTGTGTGTATTCAGGCATTATCATGGTGTCAGACAAGGGACAATGGCACAATAAGGTCAGTATAATGAAACTACAAAACAATATGGGGACATTCGTATAATAAAAAAGTCAGACAATTCTGATTGTTCTGGTTCATGACTGAGGCTTGGATCCTGGCTCTTAAACCGAGTCTTAAAGGCTTTCTTTAGATAATCTTTATCTTACACATATCTCAAATGTTATTTTTGCAATAATACATTGTGATTTTGTGAATACACAATTGGAATTTCCTGACTGAATTCCCGGTTTGATCAGATTTGGGGAGGACAAGCATTTTAAGAGTTCAGCATATTGTTGGAGGTGTGGATTAATCTTTAATTCCTCTAAATAGATTTAGACTTAAATACATGTATACGATTATGACAAAATAAGATTGGCACAACAAGGTAAATAAAACATAACTATAAAGTACTTTAAATATATTATACCTAACATTATAGTTATTATCTTTATTTCCATTTTCAGTTGTCTACTTCTATATATTATTTAGCAGTATATTTGGTAATTTCCCAATCCCAGGCCTTATTGAATCAATTTGTGCTGGAATGACTTCATTGCTTTATTCTTAATTTGCTGTTATTCTCACAGGCCAAAACTCCAGCCCAAATTACCTCAGCTATCCGCCTTTTTTTCCCCATTAGCAATTTGACAAATACCCCCTTTATTACATTCCCATATCATTCTGCTTGACTTTCCCCCGAGCCTGAATTCAGTTATTGATTGCCTGTTCAGTTTCACTGGGAAAAGGTTGATAAAAGGAGGTTTTGACTTGCTCTATTCCATCTGACAGCTCCCTAACAAGAATAATGGAGGGCGCCCATTCACAGGCAAATCAAGCTAATCCAGCGTGCCCCTCCACTCTCAATGGAGAAGTCACAGTCCTTCCCGGACCATTCCATCACAGGCCCTCCTCTCTTCACAAACCTTCAAAGTTAGCGCGACTCCTCCAACAGACAACACAGGCCTTTGTCGGCCGCTCTCCTCCACCATCAAATGGATAAATAGGTCGATAAACGTATACAAAGTCAGAAAAGAAACAAAATGGAAGCACATAATCGGTTTGTTTTATGTGTAATCTGCTTTCAGCGTTTCAGGCTTCTCCCTGTTTGTTGTCAGTGGCTGAAGAGGAGTGAGGAGGGAACTATTCTAAAACGTGTTGGTGTGAAAAATCCATTTGGCTAAAAGTCTCCCTCCTCGTCAAGTGCACCAAAGCCTGGTTCTGGAACAAGGCGATAGTGTCAGTGATATCTGCATACTGTATGTCACCGTTCCCTTTGGAAATGACCAGTGAATGCTGAGCGGCGGAGACGAGTGATACTAGTGGGCGGCTGTAGCTCAGTTGGTAGAGCGGGTCGTTCAGTGATCGAAGGGTCAGTGGTTCGAATCCCAGCTCCGACTGTCCACATGTCGAAGTGTCCTTGAGCAAGACACCTAACCCCAAAATTGCTCCCAATGAGCAGGTTAGCACCTTGCATGGCAGCTGCCGCCATTGGTGTGTGAGTGGGTGAATGAGAGGCCATTGTAAAGCGCTTTGAGTGCCGCTAAGGTGGAAAAGAACTATATTAAGTGCAGTCCATTTACCGTTGAGCGCTGAAGCAGGCTTGGTGTAGGAGTCAGCTCTAACCTGGGCCTGTCCCACAACAGACCCCTCTGCTTCATATCCCTGCACTGAGTGGGCCGCACACAGGACAGGACAGGACAGGGTGTGTGTGTGTGTGTGTGTGTGTGTGTGTGTGTGTGTGTGTGTGTGTGTGTGTGTGTGTGTGTGTGTGTGTGTGTGTGTGTGTGTGTGTGTGTGTGTGAGTAAGAGAGGGAGAGCCACCCAACATGCTGGTAGAGCTACAGGTGAGTCCTAACTGAGGCGCACCTTGACATGGAAGTGTTTGAGTTAAAGACAGGATCGAGGTTCGGAGTGAACCATAGTTCAACCGCTTAAGGAGCAGCTCTAAGGTACGTGTCTCGCCACACAGACAGGAGCAGCTCTCAGGTACGTGTCTCACCACACAGACAGGTACGTGTCTCACCACACAGACAGGAGCAGCTCTCAGGTACGTGTCTCACCACACAGACAGGTACGTGTCTCACCACACAGACAGGAGCAGCTCTAAGGTACGTGTCTCACCACACAGACAGGAGCAGCTCTAAGGTAGGTGTCTCACCACACAGACAGGAGCAGCTCTCAGGTACGTGTCTCACCACACAGACAGGAGCAGCTCTCAGGTACGTGTCTCACCACACAGACAGGTACGTGTCTCACCACACAGACAGGAGCAGCTCTCAGGTACGTGTCTCACCACACAGACAGGTACGTGTCTCACCACACAGACAGGAGCAGCTCTCAGGTACGTGTCTCACCACACAGACAGGAGCAGCTCTCAGGTACGTGTCTCACCACACAGACAGGTACGTGTCTCACCACACAGACAGGAGCAGCTCTAAGGTACGTGTCTCACCACACAGACAGGAGCAGCTCTAAGGTACGTGTCTCACCACACAGACAGGAGCAGCTCTCAGGTACGTGTCTCACCACACAGACAGGAGCAGCTCTCAGGTACGTGTCTCACCACACAGACAGGAGCAGCTCTCAGGTACGTGTCTCACCACACAGACAGGTACGTGTCTCACCACACAGACAGGAGCAGCTCTCAGGTACGTGTCTCACCACACAGACAGGAGCAGCTCTGAGGTACGTGTCTCACCACACAGACAGGAGCAGCTCTAAGGTACGTGTCTCACCACACAGACAGGAGCAGCTCTCAGGTACGTGTCTCACCACACAGACAGGAGCAGCTCTCAGGTAGGTGTCTCACCATACAGACAGGAGCAGCTCTCAGGTAGGTGTCTCACCATACAGACAGGAGCAGCTCTCAGGTACGTGTCTCACCACACACAGGAGCAGCTCTCAGGTACGTGTCTCACCACACAGACAGGTACGTGTCTCACCACACAGACAGGTACGTGTCTCACCACACAGACAGGAGCAGCTCTCAGGTAGGTGTCTCACCACACAGACAGGAGCAGCTCTCAGGTAGGTGTCTCACCACACAGACAGGAGCAGCTCTGAGCTCCATGTCTTCCTGCAGCACCAGCGTTAACGGTGGGAGAGACGTAATGGAGAGAAGCTCTGAGGAAAAAGGAGGATGGCCAACGACTGCTGTGTAACGTAACGGTCGAAATGCTGCCTGCATTTAGCATCAATATGATTTATAATTACATTACAGTCATTTAGCAGACGCTTTTATCCAAAGCGACTTACAAAAATGTCATTTACCGTACGTCAGTGTCACTGCTCACCAGAGCTGACATGTGCATCTCCTCTCTAAACAAGTCACTAATAGTGTCATCTAGTGCTTAAGCCAAAGTGCAAGAATAGTGAACTAAAAATACAATGTGCTTAAGAGGAAGGATCCGGGTTGTACTTCTTGAAGAGGTGAGTTTTGGGCCTGCGCCGAAAGATGGGCAGTATTCTCAACTGGAAGATGTGGAATTTTCAAAAGTTCAATGTTAGAATTCATGACGAGGACACGCGAAGTTTTCTTCAGTTGAAAAATGAAAAATGGCTTTGTTTAAGCGAACATTCGGATGCACACGTTTGCACCCAGTCCTCTCTTAACATGGGAGAAAAGACAGATTAACGCGATTCGACTTTATCCAACACACACACAGGCCGCGATTTATCCCCCCCCCCCAAATCCATAAAACACAGCCCAAGGCGTTCACGTCCCACTCTGAATGTGCACTTGTTCCTGCTCTCAATCCCCCTTTCAGCCCCCTTCTGAGGAGACAAGGCCCAATCACAATATTGTCAAGGCTCTGTTGGTTTTCTGGTTCAAATCCTTGTTCACGCTGTTTGCCGAGTACTCATGTGCTGTGAC
The DNA here is from genome assembly GCF_949987555.1 of Borostomias antarcticus. Classification (NCBI taxonomy): domain Eukaryota; kingdom Metazoa; phylum Chordata; class Actinopteri; order Stomiiformes; family Stomiidae; genus Borostomias; species Borostomias antarcticus. The sequence continues at coordinate 23,322,132 of NC_140247.1, read as the reverse complement.
AGCCCTCAGACAAACAGCGCTTCCTGAAAGAGGTCTTCCACGACCAGATCTTTCCTGCTGGGCAGCGGCTGAAACGGCCCTTTCTCTCTCCATCAAGTGGAACCCGGCCTATTGAGCCGGCCCCAGGGTCCCTCCTCTCCGCCGGGCTATGGGCCAGCGCTCTGCCCCTCGGAGCCCCGCGCCCACCCTCCTTCTCCCCCCGGACACCTGTACCCCTCTGTCCCACCGTGGGAACCTTCTCCGGGCCTCCGGCACCTGAGCTCAGACGACCCGGCTGGACGCTGGGCAAAGACTGTTGGTGGCATCTATAAACAAGGGGGGGGGTGAGCATGTCGTAGGATTTCACTCGTTTCTAGATCTCTACAGGTGAAGGACTCTCGTCAAACTTTGAACAGGACCAAACAACCTACAGACGGTCGTCCTGAGCGTGTGAGCATTCAAGGTTTACCCCTCTAAAAACAACAACAACAACACACACACACACACACTCTGAACCCATGCCAGAGTTCCCCTCTCTCTCAGACACATACCCTCCCCGTGTCCCTCTAAATCTCCATGGCACACTGCAGAAAAATGGCATCAATTAATCAGCATTCATGAACCGTTTACTTGAGCTCCCCTTTGTGTGGCCAGGGCCTAATCCAGACAGAGACCGGCCTGTTCTGCAGCTCGCACACAGAGAGGAACACATCAACTGGTGTTTCAGAGAACTGTCTCCCCCCACTGAGAGGCTGTAACCTTCCCTCTCTCTCTCTCTCTCTATCTCTCTCTCACTCACCCCCCTCTCTCTCTCACTCACCCCCCTCTCTCTCTATTTCTCTTTCTATCACTCACCCCCCCTCTCTCTCTTACCCACCCTTCTCTCTCTATCTCTCTCCACCCCCCTCTCTCTCTATTTCTCTTTCTATCACTCACCCCCCCTCTCTCTCTTACCCACCCTTCTCTCTCTATCTCTCTCTCTCTCTCTCCACCCCCCTCTCTATCTCTCTCTCTCACTCACTCTCTCCACCCCCCTCTCTCTATCTCTCTCACTCACCCCCCCCTCTCTATCTCTCTCTCTCTCACCCCCCCCCCCTCTCTATCTCTCTCTCTCACTCACCCCCTCCCTCTCTCTCCCTCAGCCTCTTTCTCTCCCGTGCCCCCCTCGCCACTCAGGGCAGGAAGCAGCACTATCTCTCCGAGGATGGAGGCCATCTCTCCCCCTTCACATCCATTCACTCCATCATCACGTCTTTGAAGACATCTGTCCATATTTGATCTGATATTCCATTTTGCTGCAAATGATTCCCCCTCCTCTCATCCTCTCCCCTTGACACCCTCCCCCTGAAGGAGGCAGCTTTTTAAAATTGTGGCAATACATTTCTGCATAATTCCCTGCCAATTCTTTTCCTTGCAGAAGAAGCAAGTTTAATTGGAAGCTGCATTTAGAGCTCGTCTACAATTACACAATTACAGCGGAGATGCATTTCTGCATGTCGCCATGTTTGCCCCAATTTACTGCACTTTTCACAGTTTAACTCTCCTTCCCCTTTCAGACGATGCAAATCTGCCTCATTTGGCTCCAAATGACACGTAATTGCCCATATTGAAACATACACCTTTCTAAGAGAGGTGGCTGCCAGGGCCTTCACGTTACATCTTCTGAGAGACGAAAAAACAATTCCCAATTCCATTTGAGCGCACGTGGCAGCTGTATCATTTGGTGTTAAGAGCAAGGAAATGGGTAGTGAAACGGACGCTGAGCGCCCACACTCTAGAAACCTCCAGATGCACTCTGCCTTGCATAGTCAGCGCGGGGCGGGCCTCCTTCTTGGGGCGCGCTGTGGGCCAACCCCGGGCAACCTTAAGGCATAACATGTCGTGTGAGAGTGCAGGTGGCTGCAAAGCGCTTTTCTCAGTGAGAGGGTCCGGCATTTCCACTTACCAGGCTCCCCGATGTGCCAGGGTCAAAACGACCGCCTGTACCCTGTAGAACGGTGACCTTCAAAGGCCTGTCCACTTAAGAATGTAAATACAGCTACGGTCGAAATCAGAAGTCAAATCCTTAGGTTTGGCCTGTTTTCGACATTTGTGTGTTAGACCTTTAAAAAACGTTCAATCACACACTGCCTAATTAGTGTATATGTAGGCCTGGCTTTTCAATATGCAAAACAAAACCAAGTGTGTGTGTGTGTGTGTGTGTGTCACCCCGACATTCGATCAGCCTCATCAAAGCGTCTTCCACTCCTTCCTCTCTTTAACGGCCTCACACGGGAAGTTGTGGAAGAACTCATTACCAGACGGGCCCTTGCTGTCTGAAGTGGCGGCCTGTGCCCACTGCAAACAATGGCTTACAAGATACTGTTTTAATTCATATCCGTTCCTCCTTTCTTACGGGGGGGACAACACGGCAGACCACTGACCCACCGGCGCACAATTACAAGTGATGCGGCAGTTAAGGCTACAAGCGTCTCTCTTCAACAGTCCGTCTTTGACCCTCCACCATTGAACAAACAGAATGAGAGTAAAGACACAGAGATGAGGAGAAAAGGGGGGAGCCGGTAGATTTTAAGCCACAGATAAGTAGTTAAAGACCTTTATAGAGTATAACGCCATTATCCCTGCTGAATAAAAATAGGATTTAGTGTTTTTTCCACTTAATTTAAATCAAAAGAGTCCCCACCTTACATATTGCACTGGTAGTGTAATGGAGAGAGAGCCACAAAAAAGGCTTTGTGTCTCTGACACCTCCTATAGTGGCGCTGTGTTGTCCTGCGAGCAAAAGGGAGAATAAGCTTTTCTCTCCTGCGCCTTGCTATCTGCTAACACATTCTAATTGATGCTGCTGAATTCCTGCACTGGATGCATTCAGTGAATAACGAGCCTTGGACTGAATGCCTATGAATTGGTCCCCACTAAGCAAAGCAGTAGCCCCCCGCCCCCACACACACACACACACCCCCCATCACCACGACCACAACCAACCATCACAATCCGGCCCCTACTCTAGCCTTACCGCCCATTAAAGCCCCACCATTGTGTGGGGACGCAGACCACAAAAGCTGTCAATCTCTCTCTGGGTCCTCCAAAGCTTGGACTCACACAGACTAGAGTGACGGACCCCCACCCCCGGCCTAGCATCCCCCCCCCCCCCACCGGCTACCCCAAAAACCTCCCCCCCAAACTTCTCAGCTAACTACCCCCCCCCCCCCCCAAACCTCTACACACACACACACACACATGCATAGTCGCGCACACACACACAAACTCCTCTTGCCTGAACGCACAAAGCATCAATCTGTCTTCAGCCCCAGCACCCTTGCCCCTTTGTCCCATCTGCAGGTGCCTGTGAAAGCAGCCACGGTCGCCCCCAGCCTCCGCGCACGCCACGCCTAGTCCAGCCACAGGAACTGCTGACAAAGGCCCAGTGTGGGAATGGGGGGTTAGTGGAGGGAGGGAGGGAGGGGGGCAGCTCCAGGACAGATGGCTGGGGAAGTTTCCCAACTCCACCAAGGCTCCTCCATGGGGACTGTCACTTTGGATTCAGCAGCGGGGCTGAGGACGGGGGAAGAGCCAGTGAAGGAATGCCTTCTAAACCGTGTGTGTGTGTGGGGGGGGGGGGGGGGGGGGGGGGGGGGTCACTACTGTACACTTTGACCTGGGGAATACAGAAAGGCAGTGTAGTTTGAATCAAGTAACATAACCACCACACTTAACATATTGAAATGTAGCTGAATGGAGAAATCAGACAACACTTGTGAATGTCACAAAGTGCTGTTGTGATCTATACAGCAGAGTATATATATATGTATATATATACCATATATGTTTATGTAGGCTACAGGGATTATTAGTTCAAGTCTATTTTTAAAAGTGAATTTGTGTATATATGTACACACAAGTTAATTTACACATTTTATCAAATAAATGAAGAATCTCATTTGATATTATCCCATGTGACATTACAGAAGAATAAATCACAAATTTGAAGATATTTTAAAAATTAAATTAAATTTAAAAAAAGACACAGAACACAAACGGTATAATTATTAAAATATAAAGAAACACACCTGTTCAAAATAAACGTATGAAGATGAAAAGTTAACAAAATAATGAGCTGGGTTTCTGACTATTTATATTTGCAGAGGAAATACAGGCCTACATGGAGAAATTATTATTTGACTTTCGACATGGGGTCGTTTTTTTACCTCTCAGTTGAGATATTTTGTCAGTTGACATCATCCACTTATTATAAATGAGTCCCATGGGAAGGGATACCGTGTGGAGATATATTCAGTCAGTTATGCTACTGACATTCAGTTTGCCGATGCAAATCAACTCCTTGAATCTGTGGACTTCCTCTCTAGAGCAACACGTTATCCACACATTGCCTTCCTTTGACTGCCATCTTGTGGACAGACATTGAACTACAGCAACTGAAATATGCGCCTCTGAACTCACCTCATTTGCTCCCCCAATGCAAAGCAGTATAGTGAAAAGGTACATCATTGTAATCAGATTCCCTCTGGAATATGTAGAGGTGGGTCGTATGCCCACCTCCCTTGTTCTCTGTAAAGCGCATTGTGTTGCCTCTGGGTATGAAATGCGCTATATAAATAAAGCTTTGATTTGATTTCCCACATCAACAGCTGGACCGCCATCCGGATCGCAACTGGTAGCTACGTCAGGAGAATGACAAGTGTTTCATTTCAGAGGGGAGAGAGCAAGAACTGAGAAACATAACTAACTCAAAGGTATGTGGTAGAATGTGGTAACAGGTGACTGGCAGACATCAGAGGTTGCTGCTTGAAAATAGCTGAATAATTCATTTAAATAATGATAATAGCATTTCGCACAAATAAATATTATCCATTATTTGGTCCAGTCTAAGATTCGACATGTGTGTCAGTTAACATGTGGAAATTAGAGTATGGCATAATTTAACATTTGCAATGGCAATGAAAGAAAAATTAAAGAAGAATGAAAGAAGGCCTGCGTTTTATTCTGCATCCACTAATGCTGCGACATGATCAGTGTTGTCCCACACTAGACCTACATTCCCTGGCCAACAGTTCACCATAAAAGACACACGGTGGCGGTATAGCCTAGTTTAAGAGCATCATTAGGGCAAAGCTGCCGTATTGATTGTCACTGTTGATCTAATGTTGTCACTGCTGATAAATCGATAAGCCCTATTAAGATACCCGCTCTCCGTTTTGGGTCATCCGGGCACTTGACCTTGAGCCTCACAGTGACAAGACGACGTTAGAATTGACCTAAATGTGATATTCAGTTTCAGACTGTGCCATAGGTAGGCCTAGATCTTTTCTGCTTTCTTGACGGAACATTTGCTACTTCACGGTGTTGTCCATTTGACAATAGCCTACAATGCGTCTTGACGGTGAAGAAAACGTCTTTTAATATCCAGTGTATGATATTCTTTCATCATTTAGTAACATGGTGTAGCCTAATTCGCACAAGTAGGGGAGTGACAATTACGGTATGTAGTTCTAGGAATCAATTCAAACTACACATCCCAGAACTCCACACAGCACCTACGACTCGTGATCGTGGGAATGTGCATTTACGTTCTGGGAACAAGGAACAGGCGGTTGTAAGGAAGGTGGGCGGAGTCTGTTATCGATTTCCCATTTCCTTCACAGCGGTTCACTCCCGCGGGGTGATGATAGATGTTAAGCCATTGTATTATTTGTAGGTTAAACATGCACATTTCCTTATACATTTGATATTTATTCTCGTGTTGATTCCTCGTTTAGGAGAAACACATAGGAGACCTATTAGCCGTCCCGCGCTGTCTGCATTAGGCTAATAAGTCCAATACTCGATGAACTTCTCTGCCGCTTCTCAGGAATGGGCGAACGCCGTCAACCCGAACGAGTGCACCCATCGTTACCAGTAGCTAGCTAGAGCAACGGTTATAGTGAAGTGTTTGACAGAGGGAAGAGAAGGAAGAAGGAAGAGAAGGAAGAGGGCGGCGGTGGAAGACCCGATACGACCGGACCAGTGTATGAATCTGAATTGAAGTCACCTTTTCGTTGTCCCCGGTCACAGTTGTCGTGTGACCGCCGTGGAGCGACCTGACTCGGACCCGGGAGACCCAGCAACAGGGCATGATCATGCTGTGGAAGTGGACCCTCTCAGCCCGGCGCTAGGGAAGCACAGGGTTAGGGTTATAACCTGACAGCTACCCTGCAACGCGGAACATATCTAGAAAAAGGGAGAGAAATGCGAATGGTGAGAAGAGATCGGATTCAAACCAAATGGAGAAAATGTAGCGTAGCCGTTGCTTTCCATATAGCTAGGACTAGGACTAGGGTAGGAAACAGAGAGATAGGACTAGGGTAGGAAACAGAGAGCTAGGACTAGGGTAGGAAACAGAGAGCTAGGACTAGGGTAGGAAACAGAGAGCTAGGACTAGGGTAGGAAACAGAGAGCTAGGACTAGGGTAGGAAACAGAGAGCTAGGACTAGGGTAGGAAACAGAGAGCTAGGACTAGGGTAGGAAACAGAGAGCTAGGACTAGGGTAGGAAACAGAGAGCTAGGACTAGGGTAGGAAACAGAGAGCTAGGACTAGGGTAGGAAACAGAGAGCTAGGACTAGGGTAGGAAACAGAGAGCTAGGACTAGGGTAGGAAACAGAGAGCTAGGACTAGGGTAGGAAACAGAGAGCTAGGACTAGGACTAGGGTAGGAAACAGAGAGCTAGAACCAATAAAGCAGCTTAAATGCAAAGTTACTCCCCAGGAAAGCTCGACCAGAGCCTGTAACTGGTTGTTGAGACATTAAAAGAGTTGGTCGTCTAACCAAAGAAGACGGGAAAAGCAAGATGCTGCGGAGGAGACTGAACCGTTTGGTATGTACAGCGGCACATATCTATTACTATGGCAACACATATCTATTTCTATGGCAACACATATCTATTTCTATGGCAACACACACATGGGTTCCTCGAGCCCCGCTGCCATGGAGACCTCAATCTCGCAACGGTCTCCACATAGTTCTCAAATCAAACAGGCTATCTATCTATCTATCTATCTATCTATCTATCTATCTATCTATCTATACCTACCTACCTACCTATCTATCTATCTATCTATCTATCTATCTATCTATCTATCTATCTATCTATCTATCTATCTATCTATCTATCTATCTATCTATCTATCTATACCTACCTATCTATCTATACCTACCTATCTATCTATCTATCTATCTATCTATCTATCTATCTATCTATCTATCTATCTATCTATCTATCTATCTATCTATCTATCTATCTATCTATCTATCTAACAGTGTTACTAACAAGCTGGTTTGTATATTCCTGTTATGTTATATCAACTCATTGGAGCTAGTGAAGTTAGCTAGCCCTCCACTACCAGCCATCCACTCCCACGAAGACCCGTTGAGGTGAGGCTGTAGTAAAGCTAGCTTTCTCCCTTTAATGTCACGTTATAGCTCCATACTACATCATGGGATTTTAACTTGATGGTACCTGCTATTTCTATTGTACACGTGTAATTTAAACCAGTAGTAGCTCTAGCTAACAGCTCCCCCAGGAGAAGCCCACAGGACGTAGCTAGCGTTCACCTACACTTCCTTGCTGCTGTCACCTTGCTTGCTTCCTCCTACACTTCCTTGCTGCTGTCACCTTGCTTGCTTCCTCCTACACTTCCTTGCTGCTGTCACCTTGCTTGCTTCCTAGCTGCGTTCAAGCTAACAGTTAGCTTGCTAAGTTTCTGACTGTTTCATCCATCAGTTTAGTATGAGACTGTCACGTTTACAAGCGGCATTGCAGTTTTGAATAAGTACACGGCCGGATTCTACACTGTATTATTGTGTAAACTGAACATGTTGCAGGCGACTCACTGGTATACGATTCCAAGGAATGCAAAGCAGTGATGTCTGTCTCTTTTTAAGGAAATGTAGCTATTGCCTCACCCCGCGGAACTTGCTTTGGTATGTGTTAACTACTCAGGGGCCCAAGTCAAAGGATTTTGGTCTAAAAGTTGCTATTTGTCTCTTTGCAATATTCTGTTTGTACTTTATGTGTGAAATTCAGGACTTATTTCATTGCACTTCATGGGTTTTATTGTCATTCAATCACTGAATGGTTGAGTCCCTATCAAGAGGCACAGTCACAAGCCCCTGTTTATGAGTGCTAAAATGCTTTTACTGCCTTTTTATAGTCTTACCCGTCAAATAACCTGTTGTCACTACTAGGTTGAATCTCCCAGAGTCACCTAGGGCGGTATAGGCACCGTCCCTGAATGAGGAGAAGCAATATAATAATCATGCAGCCTGCCTGACCCCCCCTCGCTCTGAGTGCTGCCAGGTCAGCGGATTCTCCTGCCTCAGGAGCTGTTTGCTCCTATGATTTCTCTTTTGGTGTGAGCTGTATAACACTCGTGTGTGGAGAAGCCAGCCACGCTGTCACTGACGCCCATTATGCCGTTATCCCAGGCTATGGCTCCCTGACTCTTCAATTCTCGCCACCATACTTAAGCTCAGGGAAGTTCTCACCGGCATGGCACAGAGAGAGGGAGAGAGGAAGAAGAGAATGAGAGAGTGTGTTTGTGTGGGAGAGAAAGAGAGAGAGACAGTCAGTCCAAAGGCATTCTGAAGAGCCTACACAAGCCGCACTTGACTCCATGATGCTTCGTGATGCTGCGTGTGCCGTGAAAGTCTGGAGTGTCTTTGGAAAGTAATTAAAGATGGCCGTGGAGGAACGTGTGGCGCTGGACTTTGAATCGGGGAAGAGGGGGGTGCTCCGGAGATTCTAACGCTCTGACAGTGAATGCAGAATCACACAGTTGGGCGTCTTTGATGCTCCCCCACCCCCAAGCCCTTGAAGGATGCAGCAGTGTGTGATCTTCAGGAGACTGGAGCCTGGTGGAAATGTGATAGTATTCATAATGGGAGCCCCTGCCGCGGCTGTGGGAGGAACATCACATACAGACGTAAAGGCATTCCATGGCCCAGGTTGTTACCTAGCTCCTCCCCTGCGCCACAGTGTTCTGGTGTGCTCCCTGCTGGGGAGTGGGAGCCAGACAGCTGTGCTCCTACGTGCCTTTTATCACTTCCACAGAGTGCTTAGGGCAGTTTCAATTTGAGGACATTCATTTAACCGCCCTTAATGAGAGCATTGTCTTCAGAGAAAGGACACGGGTGTGAGCTAGCTAGGGCTTTGAGTTAATGATAATGTTCAAGATCAGTGTTTTGCCACTATTAGTGCTCTCAAGCTATTACCTGCAATCAATAGTCTGATAGTCTTCAATTTCAGACAGGAAACGCACATTGGAATGGGCTGGAGTGCAAGTTCAAGACAATACCCATTTAGTTTGTCCAAGTGGAATCTAGGTACAACTTTAGTTCGGGTTGTTATGTTGTCATAGGGATCTTTGGAGTGACGGCGTCTTTTTTTAAGTTCACCCCAGAGGAGACCGAAAGACTGGCGGAGTTCATCACCTGACTGAGTTAACCAACAGCGTCTCTGATAAAAAAGACTGCAAATGTTTGATTTGAGAGCTAGAGCGTCTCGGCAGTTTTTTTCCCTCCGCTGCGGTTAGGCATGCGCACGCACGCACACGCCCCCCCCCCCCCCCAACACACACACACACACCCACACACCCCCACACACGCACACGCACACCCACACCCACAGCCATTCTCTGTTGTGGTGGTTTGAGGTCCATCCACAACGGGCTGATGCAGTCGGGGTCGTCTGCTCCTCGAGTGGTTTCAGACCCACTCGGAATGCAGCGCTTCCTTCCTTCCTTCCTTCCTTCCTTCCTTCCTTCCTTCCTTCCTTCCTTCCTTCCTTCCTTCCTTCCTTCCTTCCTTCCTTCCTTCCTTCCTTCCTTCCTTCCTTCCTTCCTTCCTTCCTTCCTTCCTTCCTTCCCTCCCTCCCTCCCTCCCTCCCTCCCTCCCTCCCTCCTCCTCCCTCCCTCCCTCCCTCCCTCCCTCCCTCCCTCGCTCCTTCCTTCCTTCCTTCCTGTACCTGGCAGGGTATGCTGTTTCCCATCAGGCCTCCCTCCGCAGGCCCCTGCATGTCAGACGAGAGCGTGAGAGCCCCCGGGGGGGTGCGCTGCGTACCTGCCTCTCAGGTCCAACCGGAGTGCCCCTAACCGCTAACGCACATGCGCGACACGCGGCGCGCGCCGACGTGGTCCTCTCCCACGACCCCGCCTCTTCCTCTGAGCAGACACCCGCTGCGACCTGCCGTCAGTCTGTTTTCAATTCAATTTTTTTAACATTTTTAAATGATCTTTTCAGTTGCGGTTCTTCACGCTGGGCGGGGTTTCTGCCGCAGCGGCGGGTCTCATGTAACGCCATCCTCTGCCCTGTGCCCCATAGGGGCCCCGGTCTGACCGGAGCCGTGTTCCATGTTTAAAACACCCTGGGGAAAAGCAGCAACCCCCCCTGCCCCCCACCCCACCACACCCCGGGTCATGACAGCCCCACTGGGGAGACCGGTTTGGCTTTTGACCCCAACCCTGTATTTAGTGGTCTATTTCTGAACGAGTAACAACCACCTGTTGGAAAAAGGGGGAGTTGATGACGATGACGATGGATGTCACTGGGTCTCCTGTGGGAGAAGGGGGGGGGCGGGGGGGTACGGGCGGGGGGGTGGTCAGGAGTGCAACGAGAGGCCACACAGTCCATACAAGGCATTGGCCAGGCGCGTGATTTATCAGGCCCGTTTTCATCAGGAGAGCTGCGTATTGATTAGGGCTGCTCACCGCTTTGCCACCATTAGTCTTGTGCCGCGAACTGGCTGGCAGACAGGAGTGCTTACTCTGGTTTCTCTCCTTCTGTCTCTCTCCGTCTTTCTCCCTCGCTCGCTGTTCTCTCTCCCTTCGCCCCGGTGATGAAAACCCGGCCGGCGGAGCTCATCTGCACAACGCAGCAGGATCATAAATACGTAGCGAGAGGAGAGGGGCGGAGTGGAGTGGAGTGGAGTGGAGTGGAGTGGAGTGGAGTGGAGAGGAGTGGAGAGGAGAGGGGGAGGAGAGGGGAGGGGAGGAGAGGAGAGGAGAGGAGAGGAGAGGAGAGGAGAGGAGAGGAGAGGAGAGGAGAGGAGAGGAGGAGAGGAGAGGAGAGGAGAGGAGAGGAGAGGACAGGACAGGACAGCGGCCTAAACGGCAGCTTGCTGATGGGACAGCCTGACGGAACCCCGGGGAAGTCGGAGGGAAGGGAACGCTTTTACCTGTCGTATCCTCTCACCTTCGCTCTCTGGGATGGGTTGGATTCTGGATGGTGTGAAAGCAAGGATGAATTCACGGTTTTGTACCTCTAAATAATCAAAGTGGCTTCTTCATTCATTTAGTATTCTCCTCACGACGCCCCCCTCTCTCCTCCTGCCCCCACTCTGCCTCAGCGCAGTTAACGCC
>NC_140247.1:23303874-23310541 GCF_949987555.1 Borostomias antarcticus | reverse complement strand
GGCTTTCTGACGCCGCTCTTTTTGAAGTTTTACACTGTACACACACAAAAAAAAACACAACTTTTTAATTATTTTCCATACTTCGGTTGTTATACCGCGTTGACGGTCGGAGGCTTTGATTAGAGCGTGGAACCCTGAAAGGAGTCATCGTTCTTCGACGGTTCTCCCGCATAACAAGTAGGCTTTAGGCCCGGCCGGCCTGTAATACCGGCGAGAACACCGTCATTGTTTAATATTGATAGATTGTGCTCCTTTGTGCATCAGATGTGGGTTAACTACTCATTTAGGATGTGTTGTGCTTTTTTGTGCACATGATGCACATTTTTTTCCCCCCAGCGCCTTTCTGCTGGTTCAAGAGATTTCACTACTCAGCCTCGCTACTGTTATGACTTCCAACTGCCCCTGACCTTCCAGATAGCCTGGCCCTGTGTCTGATGTCTCTCTCTCTCTCTCTCTCTCTCTCTCTCTCTCTTCTGTGTGTCTAGTTTGGAGGAGAGGAGGGGAGGGTAGACAGCAGGACTATCTACGTGGCCCATCGACCGTTCCCCCCAGCGGACGTCTTCATCCCCCCCAAGTTCTGTGACAACAGGATTGTGTCTTCCAAGGTAAGAGAGAGAGACCCACACACACACACACACACACAACGCGCCAAGAACAAGGACTGAGCCTTGAGCTCTTCACAACTGTTCCCCAGTGTGATTTGCAAGAGGCACACTTTGATCATGTCCGCTTTTCATATCCTGCCTGTTTGCACATGCGCGTGAGGCTGTGTTTGTTTTTAAAAACATGATAATGAGAGAAGATCAATTTTTTATAATCCCTGGGGGGATTTGGCTGTTTCAGCAGCGAGAAGGTAGCTTGGTGAGTCCATCCTGATGTTCAAGCTCAAGTTGTTACTCGCACATCAGTCTGTCACATCAGGATATAAAGAACTATAAAAGCCCTAGTCTCAGCCATAGATGGTCCGTACACTGTCCACGTACTAAATCAATCATTCACTATGGGAGTCAGACCATCCCTGGTAATAAGGTTACTTGTTCCCAGCATAACTCTTAGCTAGCTGGCAATGGTGATAACTGGCCAATTGCCCAAATGGACAAGGTATCTTGTTAAAAGGACAGGTTCGGAATTTAGCATTATAAGCCATGTTATAAGGTTATTCACGATCATATACAACGGCCGATCAAAGTTTCATTAAACGGTGCACTCTTGAGATATAGCCCGTCACCGCTGACACACTCAATGGATCCATAGTCGACTTGTTGTTGTTGTTGTTGTTGTTGTTGTTGTTGTTGGGTAGACCTGTAACCCGGAAGTGGCTCTTCTTCTTCTACCTCCGAACTCAGTCAAGACCTGCCAAAGTTCAAGCGGAAGTTTACAAATGTATGTACTACAAGTGAAAATAGCTCTATGGTAAATGATAAATAAACCCCATCAGAAGCATACTTTGTGGCGATTTTTTTCAGCGGACACCAGTGACCACTCAAAACGAGAGCTTATGGTGTTTTGAGGGATTTTGTATGCACCTATGGATCCATTGAGTGTGTATATCTCAAAAGTGCACTGTTTGATGAAACTTTGATGTCGGCCGTTGTATATTATCGTAGATAACCTTATAACATGGTTTATAATGCTAAATTCCTAACCTGTCCTTTCATGTCATGCGTGGCATTTCCTGTAGTCTGCAATGGGTTTCCTAGACATCTGCCAAGCCAGCTATCGATAGCCAACGCTATCCAACTAATAGCTAGTAACAGATATCCATTCTTCCTTTAACGGATAACAGCGCTGAGCCATAGCCATCAACAGCCAGCCCAGATACCCACTCTTCCCCCCCCTTCAGTACCGAGAGCCTGAAGCCATCATAACCTGGGTGTCACATGCCTGTCTGATCTCAGGAGGTGGATAGTAGCCCACCGGGCAGCATTTACCCAGGATGCACTGCATTGCCAAGGTGCATTTCCGGAAAAATTATTCATTCAATTTTGAATGTCTGTTAGTCCACCACTGTTATGTCAAGTGTCAAGTATGACGAGTCTCATCATCTTAGTCTCGTAACAAAATTAAAAAGGGATTTAGTCACAGTTTTTATTTTCAAAGATCCAGATTTTTGTGACGTCAACATCTCGTCTTAGTCATGGAAAAAAGGTTTTAATCAATCAATAACAAGGTCTTTTTTTTTTTTTTCTTTAGAAATTAACACTGAATGGAACCAACCATTTACTGATTTAATTAAAAATCACTTTAGTCCAAATCAAGGTTTCACAACTAATGGCACCCTGAACGATTATAGTAAATAACATCTACCAAAATCAAACCCGGTATTCAATTCCACTTCTCATTCAAGTCTGAAGGAACTATATTGAGCCATTACATCACTAACTGTTTCACTATGGTGTAAAAATGAGGAAACATGCATGCAACATCCCTCCGTCACCCAACACCGTGAAGAAAACAAAAGAACTGGCTGTTCAAAACACACACATGGTTGTAGGCCTTCATAACTCTGGTAACGGCTACAAGAATATCCACAAATGATTGAGTACAATATCAGCAGGGGATCAAAGAATTATTTCCCTCACTGTAAAACTTTGAACATTCTAAGTGAAATTGACAGTCGTATTTGAAGGTATGAATCGCAATACCCACAGAAAAGAAAAGCAAAATAGTTCAACACTTACCATCATTTATTCATCCGAGGATAGTTACAAACACAAGAGTGTGACTTCTGTCAAGCAGCCTGCAGTAAGGCCAGTCAGTGGAGTTGAGTTGAGGCGGTGGCGCCAAGACTCTGGAACGCTCTTCCCCAGGCCCTGAGAGAGCCATCCGCTGAACTCATGTTCAAAAAACTTCTTAAGACACACATGTTCAGGCAGGCCTTCGGCCATCTATAACTCCTTGCTGCTCGCAATGTAGTTTTTTTTTCTGTTGTGTCGTTTTAATTTTGTCTCGTGTTGTATTGCCATTTTAATTTATTACTGTAAAGCACTCTGTGCATCCGTGCTGTGAAGAGCGCTATATAAATAAAGCTTACTTACTTACTTACTTACAGTTGAGCGAGCGCCCAGTGCAATCTGCCTTCCACAATTGAAATCGGAAGACGTGCAACTCCCCTTTTCGTTCCCACAAATCAGGACTTTCAGGTGGATGTCGCAACATTCCCCAGGGCATGGAGCACTGGAGCATGACCCTTCCATCCCACCCTGATCGTAAAGATGATCAGATTACCAGACCGCCTAGGCTACCTGTCCCAACACATCCCCAACGACCCCAACCCTTTATCTTCTCACTGTGACATTTGAAACATTTGAAACATTACACGCTGTCCGTTGTCCAGAACACATTTATACCCTTACAACCATCTGACAAATCTCCTGACCACATCCCTGTACTCCTCCTCCTCTACGACCTCATTGAATGCAGCCAGGATAAAGGAGTCGTCTGAGAGCTTCTGGAGGTGGCACACTCGTCTGAGAGCTTCTGGAGGTGGCACACTCGTCTGAGAGCTTCTGGAGGTGGCACACTCGTCTGAGAGCTTCTGGAGGTGGCACACTCGTCTGAGAGCTTCTGGAGGTGGCACACTCGTCTGAGAGCTTCTGGAGGTGGCACACTCGTCTGAGAGCTTCTGGAGGTGGCACACTTGTCTGAGAGCTTCTGGAGGTGGCACACTCGTCTGAGAACTTCTGGAGGTGGCACACTCGTCTGAGAGCTTCTGGAGGTGGCACACTCGTCTGAGAACTTCTGGAGATGGCACACTCGTCTGAGAGCTTCTGGAGGTGGCACACTCGTCTGAGAACTTCTGGAGATGGCACACTCGTCTGAGAGCTTCTGGAGGTGGCACACTCCAGAGTGGTGGCTGAAGTTGGCGGTGTAGAGGGTGAACAGAAAAGATGACAGGACGCTTCCTTGGGGGGGCACTGGTGTTGCTTATCACCCCCTCAGACAGGCAGCCCTGCAGTCGGACATACTGTGACCTGCCTGTGAGGTAGTCTGGGATCCAGGCCACCATCTTGGGGTCAACCTGCATGGCTTGGAGCTTTTTTTGGGAGCCGGAGGGGCAGGATGGTGTAAAATGCGCTGGAATAGTAAAACAAACATGACTCTCACTGAGCTTCCTGGCCTCTCCAGGTGTGAGTAAGCTCTGTGGAGCAGGTAGATGATGTCATCGTCCACGCTGATTCAGACCTGGTACGCGAACTGCAGGGGGGTCCAGGAAGTCACTCACCACGGGCCTAAGGCGCCGCAGAACCAGTTTCTCGGAGACCTTTGTGACGCCCACCCTCTTAATTCTCAGAGCCAAATGACACTTAAGCAATAAACCACGAGAGGCCGTGTGTTATAGTGATTTTATAACAGCTAGGGGGCGTTATTAGGCACGACGTGAAGCGGAGTACCTAAAACCCCCCTAGCTGTTATAAAATCACTATAACACACGGCCTCAAGTGGTTTATTGCTTTTATACAACGGTTACTACAGCTATTAGTGTAAAATAAACACACAGCAATGTAAAATATTAACATTTATTCAAAACGAAGCATCATTCCCTCAATTCCGCCGAGCAAAATAGTTCCACTAACAAAAGGGTTGCCAAGCAACAACAACAACAACTACAATGCATTGGATCAAATGGGAGGCACATTAATACTGAAAATGGAATGATATGCGGTCCCAGGTGTGTGCTACAAAGTATTTTAACACGGCTTCCAGCCAATCAGAATCAAGAACCAGAACTAACTGTTGTATAATCTTCTTTAGATCCCCCCCCCCCCCCCCCTCCTCCTTCTCTCCCAACGCATCCACATGCCTTCCCCACCAATGGGAGGCCATCACTTTTCTGTTGCTATTAATGCACTGTGGGGGCGTGGGGGGGGGGTCTATCTGTCCTTCATCTCTGATGGACACCCCCCCCCCCCCCCCCCCCCCCCTCCCATCCAAATGGGGAGGAGAAGAGGACGCCTCTCTGGGCTGCAGATTGGGGGAGGGGGGGGGATTTATAGTGCTGCAGAGGGTCCCACTGAGGATGGTCCAATCAATTACCGGCGTGACAGTGTAAACAGACTTTAATTACCCAGGGCTGTAGTGTTTACGCTCTGCCATAGCTCTGTTTTCCATCACCTCGCTCCCCGCTCACACTGCGCCATCTCCCCCCCCCCCCCACCCCTCTCTCTCTCTCTCTCTCTCTCTCTCTCTCTCTCTCTCTCTCCTCTCTCTCTCTCTCTTTCCACACACTGTTCCTCTCTTTTCTTACTCTCCCTCACTCTCTTTTCTCTCTCTGGAAAAATGACACGACCCTTTCTGCCACCACCGCATTTCTCGCCCCTCCGTCCACGCGAGGAGGCTTTCCTCTGCCTCTCAACACCACTACTCTGTGTGTGTGTGTGTGCGTGTGCGCGTGCGTGCGTGTGCGTGGTGTAAGTTACCAGCGGGGGCATTGTTTGTCCGTCCCACAGGGATGTGACAGATAAAGAGTGTTTGTTGAGATAGTGCCGGAGTATCAGCGGCCGGTGCCGCTTAGACAAGAACAACACAGAGGAACCTGCTGGCAGCTTGATAAGGTCCTATGCTCTCCATTCAGGACCAATTAAGGAGTTAAGTGGCTAATCCAAGTCAATGGGATACGCAGGGAGGCAGTAGTGGCCCACGCCCCCCCCCCCCCCCCACACACACACACACACACACACACACACACACAGAAAGAGAGAGCAAGAGAGACCGATGACTGCTGTATGCCTGTGTCTAATCCTGCAACCTGCTCTGCCTCTGTTCCGCTGCCTTGCAAGGAGATGGAGAGATACATACAATAGATACATACAATAGATACATACAATAGATACAATAGATAGATACAATAGATACATACAATAGATACATACAATAGATACATACAATAGATACATTACATTACATTACAGTCATTTAGCAGACGCTTTTATCCAAAGCGACTGTGCGACTGAGATACATACAATAGATAGATGGAGACATTTGGAATTTCAGCTGTTGAAATTTCAGTAAAGTTGGAAAGAAAAGAAACTATATAACGGTAACGAAAAAGACCCTACATGAGAAGAGGGATAACGGGGACTATATACATCCATATGTACAGTAACTGTGCAGTATAGAATAGAATAAGAGACATGTACAC
This sequence comes from Borostomias antarcticus, assembly GCF_949987555.1. Classification (NCBI taxonomy): domain Eukaryota; kingdom Metazoa; phylum Chordata; class Actinopteri; order Stomiiformes; family Stomiidae; genus Borostomias; species Borostomias antarcticus. Next base: position 23,304,399 of record NC_140247.1, on the reverse strand, counting down.
ATACATTGCCAAACGGCACATATCAAAGACTACATGGCTCATGGCTCAGTGGTCGCTTTATTATGATGAAATGGTGAATTTGAAATTATTTAAACTCATCGTCTCAACCTTTTTGCCTCCCCAGTACACGGTGTGGAACTTTCTGCCAAAGAATCTATTTGAGCAGTTCAGGAGAATTGCCAATTTCTACTTCCTCATCATCTTCCTGGTGCAGGTGAGTGGGCGTCGCTGTAAATGTGTGCACGTGAGTGGGCGTCGCTGTCAATGTGTGCACATGGGAGTTTTGGAGGTGTCAGGAGTGTCCAGTATTATATTGGTGTCGGCCGTGAAAGTGCGTGTTGGGTGTGTGTCTGTGTGGTCAGGACTTGTGGTGTGTGTGTGTTTGTAGTGTATTCGTGATGGGTGGGTGTGTTTAAGAGAGAGAGAGAGAGAGAGAGAGTGTGTGTGTGTGTGTGTGTGTGTGTGTGGTGTATTCGTGATGGGTGTGTGTGTTTAAGAGAGAGAGAGAGAGAGAGAGTGAGTGTG
>NC_140247.1:23253874-23298874 GCF_949987555.1 Borostomias antarcticus | reverse complement strand
CCTGTCCAGAACAGGCCTTTCCTGTCCACAGATCAGGCCTTTCCTGTCCAGATCAGGCCTTTCCTGTCCAGAACAGGCCTTTCCTGTCCAGATCAGGCCTTTCCTGTCCACAGATCAGGCCTATCTCGAACATTATCGGTTGGTGGGCGTTCTTGCCTTGACAGATTTAACTCCTTCAGCCAATCAGCATAGTGATCATTAACGTTACTGCTTGTTGGTTCGGTTCTGCCAGCGGCCGAATGCGTTTCATTTTGGAACCAATCAGGGGGCTACGTTCTACTGGGAGGGCGGGACAGCGGTCAGAAGACGGCCCCCGATTGGCCCAGTCGAGACTATATCAGAGAGAAATGGTTGGAGATGGTGGGGGAAGTCCAGCCTGATCTGCGTAGAGAAACTGCTAGTGAACAGGAGAGACCCGGATTGTCTCCCGGGACCAGTGTCTCCTAGCGGTCGGCCCGGGGGTGCCTGGGGGACGAGGTATGGTGGTCTGTGTCCCTGCCCCCCCCCCCCCGTGTCCCTCACTCTGCATTCCTGCTGAAGGTAGGATGCGCTCTAGGCCGTCTCTGGCTTCCAATTGATTTATCTCCCACTTAATTGTAATCTAAGTAAAGCTCAGATGCTTAGGCGTGTGCTCTCTGGATGTGTGTGTGTGCGTGTGTGTGCGTGCGTGCGTGTGCGTGTGTGTGTGTGTGTGTGTGAGTCTGGAACAGTGCATGCAGGAGCGTTTTGTCTCATTCCCGGTCACAGCACAAGTGAGAGGAGAGCAGCGGAGACACGGTTCATTGCTCGGTTCACTGCTCGTGTGTGTGCGTGCGTGGGTGTGTGCGTGCGTGCGCGTGCGTGTGTGTGTGTGTGTGTGTGTGTGTGTGTGTGTGTGTGTGTGTGTGAGTGAGTCTGCAACAGTGCATGCAGGAGCGTTTTGTCTCATTCCCAGTCACAGCACAAGTGAGAGGAGAGCAGCGGAGACACGGTTCATTGCTCGGTTCACTGCTCGTGTGTGTGCGTGCGTGCGTGCGTGCGTGGGTGTGTGCGTGCGTGCGCGTGCGTGTGTGTGTGTGTGTGTGTGTGATGGCTCGCTGCTCGTCCCCTGCTCCTGCCTCAGCTGATGTCTATCTGACAGCTTGTACAGCTCCCTGGCTGGAATGCCAACAAGCCACTCTATGTGACTCTGGAGGTGCGCGTGTGCGTGCGTGTGTGTGTGTGTGTACTCACCCTCAGTCAGTGAGAGCTGCGTTATTCACTTTCTGCACACTGCAAGACCAGGAGCATGGGGGGCCTAATCTGCCTTGTGACGGCTTTAGAGGCTCCACACACACACACACACACACACACACACACACAGGTTTTGGAGTTATGGCCTGTAGACCAGGAGCGCTGGCCAGGTGGTGATCCTGAGCTGGTCGTTTAGGATTACCTGACCTCGGTACACCCCCCCCCCCCCCCCCCTCTCTCTCTCTCTCTCCGTCTCTCTCTCTCCCTTTCTTTCTTTCTCTCTCCCTCTCTTGCTCTCTCTCTGTCTCTCTCTCTTTCTTTCTCTCTCGCTCTCTCTGTCTCTTTCTCTCTCTCCCTCTCTTTTTGTCTTTCTCTCTATCTTCCTCTCTCTTTCTCTCTCCCTCTCTCTTTCTCTCCTTTTTTCTCTTTCTCTGTCTCTCTCTCCCTGTGTCTCTTTCTCTCTCCCTCTCTTTTTCTCTTTCTCTCTCTCTCCCTCTCTTCCTCTCTCTTTCTCTCTCCCTCTCTCTTTCTCTCCCTCTTTCTCTTTCTCTGTCTCTCTCCCCCCCCCCTCCCTCTCTCTCCCCCCCCCCCTCCCTCTCTCTCTCTCCCAGTAGTAGCCTGGTGCCTGCTTCCTCTCAGAGCTCTGACATGGACACGCACCGTCCGCTCCTCAGCGCGCCGTCTCGCCCGCGTTTCTTCTGCTGACGTCAGATTTGGGAAACTGCCACACATACACACACATCTACGCCTGTCACACCCCCCGGCTATGGGTGAGAGCTGAGCTGTCACACACCCCCCCCTCCCCCCCCCCAGGGCTTGGGCAGTCACTTGCTTGATGCTGACCGACCAATCACACGCAGCGTTCTGGTCTGGTTAGTGTGGCGGAGCAAGTAAGTAAGTAGCCTTGAGAATCAATGGTTCAGGACCAAGGTTATAATAGTTTTGCTTTTTTCATTAGTTTTTATTTTTATATCGTTTTTTTAACTTTTTGTTTTCAATTTCAGTTTAGTTTTGATTAGTTTTAAAGCAGGTTTGCTAGTTTAGTTTAGTTTTTATTTTTTGAAAATGCTTAGTTTTAGTTTAGTATTTATTAGTTTCAGTATTAGTTTTAGTTTTTTTTTCTTCTGCGCTAGCCTCGTGAGACTGTCCTGATCTCGTGAGCTCATGTTGTTTCACTCCGTGTGAAACAATCCATCTGGCGCACGTCAGGTTACTTCTGTGCAGGGACACAGCTAAAAAAAATGGAGGATAGATTTCATATCCACCCAAAATACTAGGCTTACAGTATGTATGAAATGAAAAAGACTAAAACTAAGGAAATTGTCTCAATAATTTTAGTTTATTTTAGTGAGTTTTGTAAACACACAATACAGTTTTAGTTAGTTATCGTTTTTTTGTAAAGTCTAGTTTTTATTTTTATTTCAGTTAACTAAAATGTTTTTTCACACCTAGTTTTCGTTTTTTAGTTAGTTTTCGTTAACTATAATAACCTTGTTCAGGACCCTATCTCCTGGTTCCTTAGCGTGAGGCAGTTTGATGGACCAGTCCACCCCCTGGACATGACGCTAGTATGTCACAGGGACTCACCCCCAATCCAACCCTTGATGCTGAGTGCCAAGCAGGGATGCATTGGGTGCCATTTTTTATAGTTTTTGGTATGACTCGGCCGGGGATCGAACCATCGACCTCCCGATCTCGGGGTGGACCACAAGGCCACTGCGCTGGTTCTCGTGTGGCTAAGCTAGACAGCAACCAAAAGGGCGAACGCGTGCGAACCCTGACCAAAACTGACTGGAGATGCTCCCCCCCCCAATCCTGTTGGTTAAACCGGCCCTTTGATGTGTCCCGTCTCACAGGTCATAGTGGACACGCCCACGAGCCCCGTCACCAGCGGTCTCCCCTTGTTCTTCGTGATCACGGTAACGGCCATCAAACAGGTAAGAGACCCCCGCGCCCTCTAACCTCTGACCTCACCTCCTCTCATTGCCCCCCCCCCCCCACCTGTCCTCTCCTCTCCTTCCTCCAGATATTTGCTCTTGGAGGGGACGTTTGTGTGAAATATGACCAGTCTGTCATAGGCGTGGGCCATTGCCAGCATTAAATGCAGTCGCAGCAAGTTGCAAACAATGTCCTTCAATGGTCTTCAAAGGCAGACATAGTGATGCTTTGATATGAGGGAGAAAGAGGGATAACGTGGTCTGGCAGATGGACCAAATGGTCGTATCGCCGCGATCAATGGAGTGTCCCTCTCCTCCTTTCTCCTCTCCTCTCTCCTGTCTCCTCCTTTCCTCTCCTCTCCTGTCCTGTCTTCTCCTTTCCTCTCCTCCTCTCCTCTCCTGTCCTGTTTCCTCCTCTCCTCTCCTGTCTCCTCCTCTCCTCTCCTGTCCTGTCTCCTCCTCTCCTCTCCTGTCCTGTCTTCTCCTTTCCTCTCCTCCTCTCCTCTTCTGTCCTGTCTCCTCCTCTCCTCTTCTGTCCTGTCTCCTCCTCTCCTCTTCTGTCCTGTCTTCTCCTTTCCTCTCCTCCTCTCCTCTTCTGTCCTGTCTCCTCCTCTCCGCTTCTGTCCCGTCTCCTCCTCTCCTCTCCTCTCCTCCTCTGTAGCCAGCCCTGTCGTGGCTTTAGATGCATTGTTTTAGGGCTGGTTTAGTCGGTGGCCTGCTGTGAGGGCCTTTGGAAAGCGCACCATGGCGTGTGGCCTTCCTTCCAGAGGTATATGGGCCAGAGGCAGCGGGCGGGGCTGTAGTGCCCCTGCCCCCCCCCCGCCAGGCTTTCAAGTGGGACAGCAGGGGAGCCTCTGTAGTGTCACCGAGGTGCAGTGCTCTCTATCTATCGTTCTCTCTCTCGCTCTCTCTCTCTCTCTGTTTCTCTCTCTCTCTCTCTATGTCTCTCTCTATGTCTCTCTCTCTCTCTCTCTCTCTCTCTCTCTGTCCTCTATCCACCTGCATCCTCCTTTGGTCACTCTCCCCTAACCCCCTCTGTCCTTCCTTGCTCCTGTAAAACACCTCTCTCTCTCTCTCTCTCTCTCTCTCTGTCCTCTCGGCCCCCCCCCCCCCCCCCCAGGGCTATGAGGACTGGCTGCGGCACAAGGCCGACAACGAGGTGAATAAGTACCTGGTGACGGTGCTGGAGGACGGCCGGAGAACACGCACGGAGAGCGAGAGAATCAAGGTACCTTTCCGGCGCCGGCGTCCCCCCAGGAAATGAACGTCCCCTTAGGGAGGAGCTGGGGAGAGGAGGGGGGGGGGGGGGGGGGAGGGGGCGGGAACGCTGGCATTTGGATGTGGAAACAGTGTGTGTGTGTGTGTTGGAGAATGATCCATCAGAGATGAAGCTCTAGTTGATGCCCCCGACCCCCCTTCCCCAGGTGGGAGACGTAGTGGAGGTGCAGGAGGACGAGACCTTTCCCTGTGACCTCATCCTGCTCCAGTCCAGCAGGGACGATGACACCTGCTTCGTCACCACCGCCAGCCTGGACGGGGAGTCCAACCATAAGGTAGCTACAGCTAGCTGCTTCATGAGGAAGGTAGCCACAATTAGCTGGTCTATGAGGAGTCCGACCATAAGTTAGCTACAGCTAGCTGCTCTGTCCAACCTGTTTGCGTGTGTGTTTCTGTGCACTGTAGTTTTGTGTGCCTGACTGTCCCATCGATGTGCGTGTGCTCAGGCAGGCTTCTATGCGTTGTGCGTGCACGCGCACGTGTGCTGTACGAGAGTTGCTACAGTGATGACCTGACCTGAAACAGTCAGCACTCCCCCCCCCCTCCCCTCCCCTCCCTCTGTGCCTCCCCCTCAGACACACTACACGGTGCCAGAAACGGAGAAGGACATGGCGTCTCTCTACGCCACCATCGAGTGTGAGCAACCTCAGCCCGACCTCTACAAGTAGGCACCCGTCACGCCGTCACCCCGCGGATTTACGCTAGACTGACACAGAATGTGCGCGGACAAGATCAGTTAATCGTAGGACCTGATAAACGCCGACACTCGACGTCTTGGTAGCCTTTAATGGTAGCAGAGGGATGACAGTAGCAAGCTGCTGGCAGGGTGTTAGCGCAGCCATGCTAGCGCACTGACATATTAGGACTGGTGTTGGGAGTAAGCTGTGGTTTGTCAGTGAGGCTGCCCAGGAAACGAAAGTAAAGTTCAGCCAGACGGGTTTTTGGCCCTGAGCAAGCTCAGAGAGACCGGCCTGTGGCAGTCAGGCGCCAAGAGCTGGACTCTGGCACCCCCTACAGGCGAAACGCCGCCGGTTACAGCTGGCTGCTCATCAGGGCCTGAGCCGGAGGCTGGCGTTTGATGTGGGAGGGGAGGGGAGGGGGGGGGGGGGGGCAGATCAAAGCTGGGTGGTGGTGGGGGGGGGGGTGTCGCTGCCAGCCGGCCCGGCGCACGCCGCTGGAGGGCCATCAGCGATTACCCAGGCTCATGATTGGTGCAGCCCGCCTTTTCGCAAGGTCCCGGTGACGAGCAGATGGCGTTTGCGACTGCGAGCGCCTCCCATTTTGACACGAGTTCACGTCTGAATACTGATCCACCCCCATGGGCCGAGACACCAGGCTGTTAGGGTAACGGGGAAGTCTGCTAAACCAACCAGCCCCGTCCATCTGTGATAAAACTGTATAAAAGAGACTGTGTATTGTGTAGTGCATATAGCTGCTATTGGGTGGGGTAATAAGTGTGTGTGTGTGTGTGTGTGTGTGTGTGTGTGTGTGTGTGTGTGTGTGTGTGTGTGTGTGTGTGTGTGTGTGTGTGTGTGTGTGTGTGTGTGTGTGTGTGTGTGTGTGTGTGTGTGTGTGTGTGTGTGTGTGTGTGTGTGTGTGTGTGTGTGCGCGCGCGTCTAGGTTTGTTGGCCGTATGCATATCTACAGGAACGACCAGGAGCCTGCTGTGAGGTGAGAACAGTCAGGGCACACCCAATGTCCATCTTCCCCAAACTCTCTCTCACACACACACACACACACACACACACACACACACACACACACACACACACACACACACACACACAAGAAATGAACACGTTCGGTGGTTAAGCACTCGGGCGCATTACCATCAAATCACTCTTTCATTGATCCATAACTCCAAACGGGCGCTAAAAGCAGTGGAGTAAAAGAGGAGCTGCTCACAAAGCTCCTCCCAGACAGGCGTTCCGTCTCTGCCCTCTTCCTGATGTCCCCTCTAAGGGCTGTCCCCTGAAGGGCTGTCCCCTGAAGAGCTGTCCCCTGAAAGGGCTGTCCCTTGAAAGAGCTGTCCCCTGAAGGGCTGTCCCCTGAAAGAGCTGTCCCCTGAAAGAGCTGTCCCCTGAAAGAGCTGTCCCCTGAAAGAGCTGTCCCCTGAAAGAGCTGTCCCCTGAAAGAGCTGTCCCCTGAAAGAGCTGTCCCCTGAAAGAGCTGTCCCCTGAAAGAGCTGTCCCCTGAAAGAGCTGTCCCCTGAAAGGGCTGTCCCCTGAAAGTCCACGAGTCCAATCATCAGTCGGCGACCCTTAAGTCCACTGAGATTCTTGAAGTTGAGCAGTCGTTTTTTTACTGTCAAGATGCGCTGGTGGGCTCAGACAATTCACCTGCCTTGTGGTTTTAAAAGGACAGTCACTGGTTTTAGATCTAGGCTGTTACTGGAGCTGTTTGTTGTGCAGTAAAAGGAGACTTAAGTCTGATATAGCGGAGTGAAGGCAGGGAATCCTTCTCCCCTCCGCTGTGCACTTAGCCTACTGTGCGCCAGCAATCACCTGCATTTCCCCAACGGAATATCACCACACAAAACTGCTGTCTTAGATCCATCTTCTTGTATGAACTAAGATATCCGATGGAAAGATATATTTTTCGTATTGAGCCGCGAAAATGCTTCAGTGACGGCCTATTCACGCACGCTTTTAAATGCACAGTTGAGGAGACTATCTTCAAATCACCCAACCCTAATGTAGGCTATGGGAAACACTGCTAAACATGGGGGCATCTGAAGAAGATGGACACTGTGGGCTAGATGATTCAGCAAGAACAACAAGCGTCTTTTGTGCTGCATGCGCGTTTGATTTAGTTTGACAGCTGTCCCGACCCCCACGGTCTCCCTCAGCCTAACGTTAGAAATATGGGGGGGGAAAGGAGGAACGAATCATCGAATCTCTGGTTTGAACCGGCGAATCTGATTCGACTCGCGAAATTCAGAGCCGGGGACAGCCCTAGTCTTGTGAAAGATTAGGCTGAGTCCTTCTGAGGAACGCTGGGGAGAGGAGAGGGGTGGGGGGGGCGGGGGGCTGCAGGCATGGCTGTCGCTAGCTGCCGTTCCAGACCGGCTGCCCGCGTGCCAGCCAGCGAGAGCTGAGAGGGAGATGGTGCGGAAAGCAAATGTGTGGCTCGATGCAGTAAACGCGTGTTTGTGTGTGTGCTCGCACACCTTCTATAGGTGCTTAAGAGCCGTCTCCCGGATCTTCCCTCTTAAGCACCTATTGTATTTTTAGTTTGCTACTATTGCATTTTGGCTTTAGCACTAGATTATGCTCTTTAGTCACTTGTTTAGACAGGAGATGCGCGTGTGAGTTCTGGCAAGTTCACTGACTTCCTACAGTACGTTAAATGTGATTATTGTGTGTTGTTTTGGATGAAAGCATCTGCTAAATGACTAATGTAATGTGACTGCGTGCGTGTGCGTGCGTGTGCGTGCGCCATGATGTCCTCCAGGTCACTGGGTCCAGAGAACCTACTCCTGAAAGGCGCTACGTTGAAGAACACTCTAAAGATCTATGGTGAGTTAAAGGATCCAGTGATGAGTTAACAGTAGTGTGTTGATGGTCCCACTCAACGAGCGCAGCGGCCTACCTGCTGGCCCATAGAGTCCCAGTCAGTCTCTGAACGCTTCGCTCCACTACAGGCTGACGACTTTCATTCAGATTTCCTAGGTTAAAGTGGGCAGAAACAGTTGGAGGGTTGAAAAAAAAAAAAGCATTGCTGAACCAATCCAAAGTCTTTAGGGCGTAACTTTGTTCAGGTTTGAACCAATCCAAAGTCTTTAGGGCGTAGCTTTGTTCAGGTTTGAACCAATCCAAAGTCTTTAGGGCGTGGCTTTGTTCAGGTTTGAACCAATCCAAAGTCTTTAGGGCGTGGCTTTGTTCAGGTTTGAACCAATCCAAAGCAGTAAGCGCAGTCTTGTTACCGCCAGTTCTCACCGGTGTTCTAGCGACTATTTCAACATAGTCTTCTGAACGTCTGGGTTTTCTGAGATCCTGAATCCCATCTGGTATTGCAAGACTACATGGCTCTCTCTCTCTCTTTCTCTCTCTCTCTCTCTCTCTCTCTTTCTCTTTCTGTCTCTCTCACTCTCTTCCCCCCCCCCCCTCCCCTCTCTCTCCCTCCTGCAGGCGTGGCGGTGTACACAGGCATGGAGACCAAAATGGCGTTGAACTACCAGGGCAAGTCCCAGAAGCGCTCTGCAGTGGAGAAGTAAGCGGCGGACAAAGAAATAAAGAACAAAGTTCCCACGGCCAGACGCAGACAACGTTTTTCAAGTTGTCATTAGTGGGGGATGACTGGGGGGCGTCGCTAACGGCTGTGACCTCTGACCCCGCCAGGTCCATCAACGCCTTCCTGCTGGTGTACCTGACCATCCTGGTGAGCAAGGCCCTGGTGTGCACCACGCTCAAGTACTTGTGGCAGAGCACGCCGGGCCAGGACGAGCCCTGGTACAACCAGAAGACCCAGGGGGAGAAGGACACCAATCTGGTACGGGCACACGCGCAGATCACGCATAGCTCCCAGATCCCACCGGGAGATTGCAGGCCGTCAGGCAGTGCTAGTGTGACTTAAGTCTGAGATATGTCTGAAATTTTCTTGGAGCGGGGTTTTTTTTTTTTATTATTAATTTTTTAAAGATGTGTGTGTGTGTTTTATGTTGTTTCCCCTCCTCCGTCCCAGTACCTGAAGATGTTCACGGACTTCCTGTCGTTCATGGTGCTGTTCAACTTCATCATCCCGGTCTCCATGTACGTGACGGTGGAGATGCAGAAGTTTCTCGGCTCCTTCTTCATCGCCTGGGACAAGGACTTCTACGACCCCGAGATCCAGGAGGGGGCGCTGGTCAACACCTCCGACCTCAACGAGGAGCTGGGGCAGGTGGGGTGGGGGACGGGGGGGGTCCGCACTCTGTTTTGGACTTTTAAATTCTTAAAGTAGGCTTCTATCCATGGTTTAGAGGGATTACTGATCTGACCGGGCTTGAGGTCCTGGCATAACACCAGTCCACCGTTGCTGGGTCAGCAGTAAAAAAGTAAAAAAAAAGTCATGCATGTGTTAGCCTGCTCGTTAGTCCACCCTTACGCCTCCCTCAACACAAACGACTGAGCTTGAAACTCTAATTCACTTAACTCTGACTTAATAAGCTTTGCCTCCCTGAATCCCTCTTTTTTTTTTTTTTTTACTGCCCCTCCAATTCAAAGTCGTACATCAGGCACGCTCGGTTCGCCAGATGATTACTTAAATTAAAGGTGACGGTTCGTTAAACTGATTCATGCAACGTAGTTCTGTCGGTTTAATTACACAGTTCCTTATTGTTCGTGCTTGTCAATTACCCAAGTGTTTTTTTTTTTTAAATTTTCATGGCTTTTATGGAGAAAGAGTCTGACGCAGTTTCCCCGCGCGCCCTCTAGGTGGAGTACGTGTTCACGGACAAGACGGGCACGCTGACCCAGAACAACATGGAGTTCATCGAGTGCTGCATCGACGGCTTCCAGTACAAATACCGCGACGCGGACACGGAGCTGGACGGCTTCTGCGTGGTGGACGGGCCCGTGAGCAAGCTGCAGCAGAAGGCTGGCAGGGTGGGCTCTCCTTCTGTCCCCCCTTCTGCCCGGGTGCCTCTCTAATCCTCATCTCGCCCCTCCAGCCAATCATACCAAACACATGGACGTCACATGTGCCAGGTCGCCTCCCCCTCCCTCTCCCCCAACGCGCTCACACGCTCGCTCAGGAGGTGGTTTGAGGACAACAGGTTGAGCTGCATAACTGTCTCAGGCATGTCATGTCATAGAATGCCAGGCATGTCACATAATCTCCCGTCCAGTCAGACGTGTCTGTACACGTTCGCTCTCGCTCCCCCGGCCCCGCCCCCCTCCCTCCCCCCCGGGAACATGTCGACGGCGTCGGCCGTTAACCCTTCCCGTGACGGCGTGTTTTTTTGTGTTTTTTTTTTTTCACCCCCCCAGGAGAAGGAGGAGCTCTTCCTGCGGGCGCTGTGCCTGTGTCACACGGTGCAGGTGAAGGAGCCGACGGCGGGGGGGCGGGGCCAGGGGGGCGGTGCCGCGGACCAGGCGGACGGCGCCGCGGACCAGGCGGACGGGCTGGGGCCGGATGGGGAGGCGGTCTGGCCGGAGGAGGAGCAGAGGGGCTTCATCGCCTCCTCGCCGGACGAGGTGGCGTTGGTCAAGGGCGCCATGAAGTAAGAGACGGGGTCCACCGATCGATCAGTTCGACCGCTTTGCCGTTTAAATTGTAAATGTAACTGTGTTGTTGTTCGGCTGATCAGTCAGAGGAATATTGTGAGGGACTCTTGTAGCGTCTCTCTCCTCTGGATTTGCTCACTCTGCTGGGGCTGTGTCGCCCCCTGCAGGTACGGTTTCACATTCTTGGGTCTGGAGAGCAAGAACATGAAAATCCTCAACAGGAACAACGATGTTGAAGTGTAAGCACACATTCCAGCAGTGTCTTAATGTTTGTCTCTCATATAGGATCTATTTTTGCTGCTGTTGTAGTTTTTATGAAGTTCCTGTTTATTTACATTAAAGCTACATGAGATAACTCGGCACTTTGGCAGCCCTTCAGGTCGTGATAAAGTTTTAAGAACCACAGTTCCCCACTCCATTGACTGTAGTCAATCCTACAATCCCCCACTCACTTGCTGTAATGATGGGAAAAAAATGATAACAAACGCCCGTGGCGCAGACTGGATTGGAAGATTGTAGCTACTTTCTGGAAGGATGGCTTCAATGCAGGCAAATACCGGTCTTCTTTCTTTTATGTGCACGTAGATTTCTTTTCTCTGGGTGAAGTGTTTGTTGTCTTCCTGATATTGTGACGAGCAAAACGTGTCACTTCCGTTTCCACCACAAGATTTCCCGCCAGTGTGCTAGCCAGTACACCGACATTCTAAAATAATAAATTCACAGGGTCTCATGCAGTATCATGTCATGAAAATGATTTTTGGGGTCTTGCTCAGGCCAATTCATAAACTAATAGCAAGTAAAGGTGAATAATGAACCATTAAAAAGTTCTCATTGAGCTTTAATGTCGACCTCCTCCTTTTCTCCTTGAAGGTATGAGCTGCTCCATGTGTTGAACTTTGACCCTGTGAGAAGGCGTATGAGTGTGATCGTCCGATCGAAATCAGGTGGGCATGGGATTACTCTCTGTCCGTTTCCTGTTTGTCCCCTGTTTGCTGCTGGCCCCTGACCTGTGTGTGTGCGTGTGCGCGTGTGTGTGTGTGCATGTGTGTGTGTGTGTGCTCAGGTGACACGTTCCTGTTCTGTAAAGGGGCTGACTCGTCCATCTTCCCCCGGGTCAGGCAGGATGAGGTGGAGAGGATACGTCTACACGTGGAACGCAACGCCACGGTGGGGCACACACACACACACACTACGGCTGCACGATTATGACAAAAATTGAATAACTGCAATTATTTGCCTGATAATGTAATTGCCATTATTAAGTGTGATTAATGTTTCACATTTTATATACATTTTTTGTGGTGCCATCTTCAAATATAAAGAAAGAACAAAAATCTGAGAAATGTAAGCTGTCCATCTACTATCTGTCTATCCGTGACACGTGCTGTCTTTCTGCTATCTGTCTATCAGTGACATGTATGCTGTCTTTCTACTATCTGTCTATCAGTGAAATTGCTCTCAGCATTAACGTCCCATGATTCGTCGGGAATGCCCCCAGCACACTCAATGCAAAATGGAATGAATTGCATTAATTGCGGCCTTAATTGCGGAGGTCATAATTGCGATTACGATTAAAGCACGATTATTGTGCAGCCCTAACACACGCACGCGCGCACGCACACGCATCTTCACCTGCTCCACTAACTCTACCGTCTTTACGTATGGCCACATCATCTCATGTGGTCCCTTTACATCTGGTCAGCCATGCTGCAGTCTAACAACACGTGTGCTCGGATCTGACCAGATGTTTCCATGTCGTAGACCCCAAAACCCCACTTATGATCCATGCGTTGGTGTAATGGAACAGCTATTGAAACACTCAATTTAACTTCTTTCAGGCTAGGATTTGGCCATAACAACACAATCAATCAATCAAAGCTTTATTTGTATAGCGCATTTCATACACAGAGGCAACACAATGCGCTTTACAGAGAACAAGGGGAGTGTCCACTTGTGTCCACAACACAAGGTCCACTTTCAACCTTTTCCAGAGGTCACCAAACCACGTATTGCCGGCGAGTCCCCCGGGAGAGCATACATATTCAGTCAAGTCAAACTTTATTTGTATAACACATTTAAAACAACCATGGTGCTGAACAGAAACACCAAAACAGATATTAAAAAAATAAACAATCAAAATCATAATAATAATACAATACATTAAAATGATGTTGAGGGGTTCTAGTTCAACTCGAATTGAATGCCAATGAGAAGAGGTGAGTCTTAACAACTTAAAAATTCCTAGGGTACATACATATTAAAAGAGTGTTAGAGTTTAAACAGTATTAGGCTTAGCTAGCATAGAAGTACAAAATCATCTGACTCAGACGTGCCTTGGAACAGAGATCCTTTAGAGAACCAAGACTCCACCGCTCTTTCACACTTCCTGATTGAAATATCTTTGGTTTTTTTCTTACACTCACCACCCAAAAGAAAGGTATCACCTCTGTGTCCCCTTTGGCAGTTACGTCCGTGTTGGTAACATGTGTCACTCTGTGTTTGTGTGTGTGTGCGCGTGTGTTACATTCTTCCAGGAGGGCTACAGGACTCTGTGTGTGGCCTACAAGCAGCTGAGCGTAGATGAGTACGCCCAGGCAGACGCCGGCCTGAGGGACGCCCGGCTGGCCCTGCAGGACCGCGAGGAGAAGCTCATGGCCGTCTACAACCAGGTGGAAACTGGCATGAGTCTCATAGGCGCCACCGCTGTGGAGGACAGGTGTGTCTGTGTGTGTGCGCGTGTGTGTGTCTGTAGGTGGGTGGGTGCACTGACAGAAAATAGGTTAAAAACACTCTGGTGTGTGATGTCATACTGGTAAAACAAGCCCTCTCCCGCCAGAGAGGGGCTAAGAAGGGACACCCACCTCCTGTCAGTCATGACTCATACCTCCTGCAGGCCCCAGAACAGGTCGAGCTGTTCCGAGTGACGTCACATTGCAGATTATTTTCCTCCCTCTCTCTCTCTCTCTCTCTTCCTACTACAGTATATCATTGTCCCAAAACTATTTCTCCCTCACCCTCTCTCTCCCTCTCTCTTCTACAGTGTGTCATTGTCCCATAACTATCTCTCCCTCACCCTCTCTCTCGCTCTCTCTTTCTACAGTATATCATTGTGCCATAACTATCTCACTCTCTCCCTCACCCCACCCCTCTCTCCGTCACTCACTCTCTCTCAATTTTCTATTCAATTCCGTATGCTTTATTGGCATGAATGTCAGGTGAACAATATTGCCAAAGCATCAAGGATAATACAATTCAGTAACGACACGAGAAAATAATTAAGTAAGCTAACAATTAAATGGGTCATAGAGAGACAATTAAACAATACAATAATACAAAATCAAATGTATGAAATTTCATGTTAAATAAATACATAAATGAATAAGCAAAGATCCACATGAAGTAGAGGAGTAAATGAAAAGGTGAAAAGGTCTCTCTCCCCCCCCTTTGCCAGGCTGCAGGAGGAGGCAGCGGAGACCATGGAGGCGCTTCAGGGGGCCGGGATGAAGGTATGGGTCCTGACGGGGGACAAGATGGAGACGGCGAAGTCCACGTGCTACGCCTGCCGTCTGTTCCAGCGGGGCACGGAGCTGTTGGAGCTGACGGTGCGCACCCTGGAGGACAGTGGGAGGAAGCGCGAGGAGCGCCTGCACGAGCTGCTGCTGGAGTACCACAAGAAGGCGGTGCAGGACGCCCCTCCAGTCAAGGCCGGGGTCACCAGGTCGGTACTGGACCAGGGTTGGGGGTCAGGCTGTGTAATGAAATCTATGCAGAAATACATTGTGATAGTTTTTTCCATTATTCTGTACCCATTTTACGCGGTATAGTATCGATACATAAAAATAAAACAAATAGCTGCAAGCAGCAATAACGGAGAACAAGCACAACGAACGCATTGAAGGTAACAAGTCCAAACACGCCATATCCACATTTCAGGTATGTCATCATTGAAAATATGATTAAAGCGCGATTGGGGTGGCTTTGCACAAACACGCTTATATCGCCATCAAAATTGAATTAAAATGTTGTGTCCCAATTCCAAAGTCGTAGAACATGCCATAACCTACAGTACTCATACAAGCAATATGAACCCCATTTGACCACGGGGGCACTACAGGAATTGTTTGCATTTTAGCCAATTTTAAGCGCATTAGCTTGTTATAAGCGCTGGGTTGAAAAAAATAATTTTACGATTCAAAGCTGATCTTCCTTTGAATTAATGATAATCAATCCCTGTATAACAACTCAGACACGTGTTCTGAGGATATAGAAATTGCAACATTTCTAAAATACATAAAATTGACTGAACAGAATCAGCGGCCAAGGAATGACATGAGCCAATAGAGGAATGGGAAATTAAAGGACCATACTGGTCTAAATATGATTTGATCTCCTTGAACTAGTCACCCCAACGTATGTCACATTACCAAAAACACGCGCACTATTTTGAAAACCCACCCGGCTTGTCGTTTAGTGCTGTCATGGATGCTAATCTGGTCGAACGTGTGGCGATCGTCTATGCATTGTGGTTGAGGCAACGTGAACGTGCAAACAAACAGCGATTGTCCTCCATCTTGGTATCGAAAAATGTGAAAATCCCGCCTTGCGATGACGTCTTTCTCCGTCAAGACATCTGATTGGTCGGCAGCTCCAGCAACGCATCTGAAAGTTGAACATTTCTCAACTTTCGACGCTAGCAACGCAGGCAACGCAACGCACCGGGACAACAACGGAACCAGAATGCCATTCGGCTGCAGCCATTGAAAGTGAATGGCATCCGTCAATGTTGACGCATCAAACGCAAGCGTGTGAGCGGCCCGTTAGGTATTCTAACAGCAATTTTTGGCAAGACGGGTCAGTAGGATTATCACCCAAATAATCCATCCTGATCAGACAGGTTTTATCACTGGAAGATACTATGGGGGTAACATTAGAAGATTATTAACATAATGTCCTATAAGGAAAAAGAAGCAATAATCATATTATTGTATGTCCAAAAGGCCTTTGATCATGTATCATGGCAACACCTGTTTCAAACATTAAAACGGTTTAAATTTGGACCTAATTTCATTAATTTGGTACGAACACTTTACTCAAATCCACAGGCTGCTGTCAAGGTTAATGGGTTCAGAGAGATTTGCATTGGAACGTGGATGCAGGCAATGATGTTCTCTCTCCCCCCTCCTGTTTGCCATGCTAGCACAGCTCATTAAAGATGCTAAAGGAAATTGAAATGACTGGGGAGTGGCATAAACTATCACTTTATGCAGATGATGTGATGCTATATCTGACAGAACCAGGAACAACAATACCACACCTGAAGGAACTCATTTCCCTATCTCTACTAGGCCAGATTGAAAGTATACATATGAATGTCTTGCCCAGGCTGCTTTATTTATTTCAGATGTTACCTATGGAAGTCCCGAAATTTACTTTTGATAAGTTGGATAAATTGATATTTTATTTTATATTGGATATCACACTCACATATTCTGGCTCTGCCCCAAGCAATGTGTCTTTTGGAAGGAGGTATTTGACGCTCTTCAAGAAGTGTTCCAGCTGGATATACTACTTGATCCTGTGGTGGCGCTACTAGGAGAACTACCTGAGGGTCTAGGAGGGAGGTCTAAGATGTATATTTTAGGAATCTTACTTAATGCTGCACTGAAGTGTATCAGTATTAAAAGGATGAAACCAGACCTGCTGACAAAAGGTGTGGGATATCTACCAGATGGAGCAGATAACATATATCTTGCAGCTCCAAAAAGGTATATTTGTTAAGAGATGGGGACCTACATTACTGCTTCTATTAATTTTAATTCTATTAATATTAATTGTCCTGTCTTATTTTCCTAAAGCAGTTGTTTCTTCTCTGGGTTATGATTCACTATAGGCTAGGAGTGGACTATTATTTTTATTTTATTTTATATTGTTTATTGAATATCTGTAATCTATTGTTAATAATTTATTGATACAACTGGACGTACTGGACGTACAACTAATTTAATCATTCTGATCATCTGAATCCACAGTCAGATCATTAGCTGACGTTAGCCAGCATTGAAAAGACAACAAGCTAACTGTTAGCTAAGTTGTATGTATGTTGTATGTATGTTTCGGGAAAATCGGCCTGGCGGTGAGGCCTACATGTTAACAGGAAACTAGCTTTCTAGCGCCTCCATTTTGTTTGATCGGGCCAATAATGCCTACAAAGTTTTGTGGTGTTTCGTTAAACCTTTCAGAAGTCATACACCTTAATGTGAAAAGCCATGCCCTCCGCAATATTTATTGGCTTTTTTACTTTATTTTTTTTACTTTTAAAACTTTTGTTTTCAATATTGGTCCCTATATTGGCCAAACTTTCCAGGAGGAGATAGATTTTACGCTTTTTTCAAAAAGGAGGAAAATCTACATAACCAGAAGTACATTTGTTCTTCATGTGGTTAAGCATATGTGTGCCAAGTTTCATCAACCTAGATCAAACAAGGCATGAGATATGCCTGTCCAAAATCGGTTGCTATAGGGCCTCCCCTTTGGCCAATCGATTGAAGATTTGCTCCATGGCCTCTTCATATGATCCTCTACCATTGTGCAAAGTTTCATAAAAAGCAGCCAGTCGGTTATAGGTGCTGCCATAGACTTCCACTGCAGAATAATAATGATAATACCAATTACTAAAGTAGTAGTCCTTCTCTACTCTGTTGTCCAGGAGCTGGTCGTCGGCCGCCGATGACTATGGCTTCATCATCGACGGGGCCACTCTGTCTCTGGTGCTCAACTCGTCCTCGGACTCCAACTCCAGTCGTTACAAGAGCCTGTTCCTCCAGATCTGCCAGAACTGCACGGCAGTGCTCTGCTGCCGCATGGCGCCCCTGCAGAAAGCCCAGGTACCGGACAATACGCGTGCAGAGTAGGCTCCACTCCAACCATGGGGCTCAGAGCTCGTGTTCCACAGTGCAGGAGTCATGCAGAGCTGAACTGGGTCTCCATCTCTCCATCCCTCCCTCCTCTGTAGATAGTGAAGCTGGTGAAGAACTCCAAAGGCAGTCCGATCACCCTCTCCATAGGGGACGGGGCCAATGACGTCAGCATGATCCTGGAAGCACACGTCGGCATCGGTTAGAAGCACCACGCACACACACAGGACACTAGCAGACT
Organism: Borostomias antarcticus; assembly: GCF_949987555.1. Classification (NCBI taxonomy): domain Eukaryota; kingdom Metazoa; phylum Chordata; class Actinopteri; order Stomiiformes; family Stomiidae; genus Borostomias; species Borostomias antarcticus. The sequence goes on along the minus strand of NC_140247.1, from coordinate 23,281,086 downwards.
GCCGAAGCCATCGAGGCAGTGATAATCGACAATTCATACAGTATAATGTCATAATATGAATTAATTTGTGCGTCCCCGGCCTACCCGCCAACAGGTATAAAGGGTAAGGAGGGTCGCCAGGCGGTGAGGAACAGCGACTACGCCATCCCCAAACTCAAGCACCTGAAGAAGCTGCTACTGGTCCACGGACACCTCTACTATGTCCGCATCGCCCACCTGGTGCAGTACTTCTTCTACAAGGTAGGGGGCACTCCGGGAGGCTGCATGGAGATCCCGGATTCGGGAAGTCGCATCTTTGAAAGCCCCTCTGTGTAGCGACCGAAGTGTCGTTATTAATAGAGTGGCTAAGTGGAAGCAGGAAGAGACATCCCATGGGAGCTTAATTCAGAAAAAATATTTATGGTAGTCAACGGCGATAAACAAATAATTTCTTGATCCCGTTTAAATTGTGCCACGACCATCACATATGATGTTTGTCAATTTAAAACATAATTTTGCAAGTCAACAAAGTCGCAGTTTGTCATAATACTGTAAAGCAGCTATTCCAGAACGAGTTTAAAATTATTAAAAGAGGTGAAAATCACTATTAGTCTGGCCATGTTGAGAGCTGCAGGAATGTGAAAGGAGAGTTAGTCAGTTCTGTAAGAGCTGGCCTAAGAGATCGCCTTTACAAGGTTTTAGTGAGTATTAAACAAGTGTAATGTCGGCTAGCTAATATTATCTAACTTGCGAGTTAACCGAGATTAGTAAAATTAATGTTTTAAATTGACAAACATATGTGATGGTCATGGCACAATTCAATCGAGATCAAGAAATATTTTTTTTCACGCCGTTCACTAGCCTACCATTGAGATTTTTTCTGATTTAAGCTCCCATGGCGGTTTTCTCCTCCTGCTTCCGCTTAGGCACTCTATAGACGTCACGCTGGGCTAAGGTCTTGTCAGATCTTGGAGCCTGTGTTGGAGCTTCACAGAGAGCAGTAGATGAGGATCGTGTGTAATGGCAGTTGGCCCCCGTTGATGTCCACCAAGCAACTTGCTCGTGTACATTTGATCTCAGACACCAAAGCGCCAAGCATGTGAAGACCAACCATTACGTTTTTATGACATTAACCTCCAGCTATTGCTCACTCACTCACTCTCTTTCTCCCTCTCTCTCTCTCTCTCTCTCTCTCTCTCTCTCTCTCTTTCTCTCTCTCTCTCTCTCTCTCTCTTTCTCTCTCTCTATTTTCTGTGTAGAATCTCTGCTTCATCTTACCTCAGTTCTTGTACCAGTTCTTCTGTGGATATTCGCAGCAGGTGAGTACAGCCCGCAGACCCCCCCACTGTGGTTCAAAAGACGCTCTTGAACACGAAGGGTCCAGAGTATGTTCCACACTGACCACCCTCCTCCACAAGCCCACGCCATGCATGTATATGACCCAGAACTACCACACACAGCAATGTTAATGAAGACCAACACTTGACGTTTAGTAACCTTATCTTTTTGTATCAAGCGCATCTTATTGTGATGTATTATGCATTGGACTGGCACGTGGCTAGCTCTCTTAACGTTCCCACTACACACTGATACACACGCTAGCCTAGAGGTAGCTTGACACTGATACACACGCTAGCCTAGAGGTAGCTTGACACTGATACACACGCTAGCCTAGAGGTAGCTTGACACTGATACACACGCTAGCCTAGAGGTAGCTCCACAGTCCAGAAACCCAGCGCTCAGGTAGGCCTGACAGGGTGTATATATATCAGATGATGTGTCTGTGCGTGTGATCACGCAGCAACACGCCGGAGGCAAAATCAGCCCTCTGACACGCTGCCATATCGCTGCCCCATTAGTGTGTCCGTGCACATCCGCGTGTGTTTGTAAGGAGGACGTCATCCTCCGTTATTAACCCCTGGGTGTACCATCCCTCCCTCCTCCTCCTCCTCTCTTCTCCTTCCCCCGCTCCCTCCCTCCTCCTCCTCCTCTCCTCCTCCCGCCTTCCCTCCTCCTCTCCTCCCCCCTCCCTCCCTCTCTTCTCCTCTTCTCCCCCTCCCACCCTCTCTCCCTCCTCCTCTCCTCTCTTCTCCCCCCTCCCTCCCTCTCTCCCTCCTCCTCCTCTCTTCTCCTCGCCCCTCCCTCCCCTCCTTTCTCCCTCCTCCTCTCTTCTTCTCCTCCTCCTCCTCCCAGCCCCTGTACGACGCCGCCTATCTGACGATGTACAACATCTGCTTCACCTCCATGCCCATCCTGGCCTACAGCCTTCTGGAGCAGCACATCTGCATGGAGGCCCTGCTGGACAACCCCACCCTCTACAGGTAGGACCCGGCGACTGCAGCTCTGCCAACGTCCACGGCCAGAGACCTGCCCTCGGAGAGTTCCGGAGAGTTTTGCGGTCTCCGCTGTGCACCTTGTATTTTGAGCCCCTCCCCGGCTGCTTCTGGACATGTCTCGCTCTCTCTCTGTCCTCTCCCCGTCCTCTCCCTGTCCTCCCCATTCTCCTCCAGGGCGATAGCGAAGAACGCCATGCTGCGCTGGTGCCCCTTCCTCTACTGGACCGTGCTAGGGGCCTGCCAGGGCCTGCTTTTCTTCTTCGGGGCCCGCTTTCTGTTCAGTAACCCCGCCCTGCAGGACAACGGCCAGGTGAGTCCGCCACACCTCCACCTTCACGCTCCCCACCCCCCCCCACCCGTTCCCGCCCCCCGTGCCGAGTCAGCCGAAACCAGCTCTATGAATAGCTCAGCCTCATCTGTCTCTTTCACCCTCAGGTGTTCGGGAATTGGTCGTACGGAACGATCGTGTTCACCGTCCTCGTCTTCACCGTCACGCTCAAGGTGAACCGGTTGAATTGAGATCCCGCAAGAGCCTCTCTGTGTGCCGGGAAGGAAATTCGGCGCTCGTCAACGTCTCTCTTGTCATTCTCTGGTTGCAGCTGGCCCTGGACACACGCCACTGGACCTGGATCAACCACTTTGTGATCTGGGGCTCGCTGGCCTTCTACGTGTTCTTCAGCTTCTTCTGGGGGGGCATCATCTGGTGAGGACCAGCTCTGTCTCCTTCACCCTCAGCTCCGTCTCCTTCACCCTCCGCTCCGTCTCCTTCACCCTCCGCTCCGTCTCCTTCACCCTCAGCTCCGTCTCCTTCACCCTCAGCTCTGTCTCCTTCACCCTCAGCTCCGTCTCCTTCACCCTCCGCTCCGTCTCCTTCACCCTCCGCTCTGTCTCCTTCACCCTCAGCTCCGTCTCCTTCACCCTCCGCTCTGTCTCCTTCACCCTCAGCTCTGTCTCCTTCACCCTCCGCTCTGTCTCCTTCACCCTCCGCTCTGTCTCCTTCACCCTCAGCTCTGTCTCCTTCCCCCTCCGCTCTGTCTCCTTCCCCCTCCGCTCCGTCTCCTTCCCCCTTCGCTCCGTCTCCTTCACCCTCCGCTCTGTCTCCTTCACCCTCCGCTCTGTCTCCTTCACCCTCCGCTCCGTCTCCTTCACCCTCAGCTCTGTCTCCTTCACCCTCAGCTCCGTCTCCTTCACCCTCCGCTCCGTCTCCTTCACCCTCAGCTCCGTCTCCTTCACCCTCCGCTCCGTCTCCTTCACCCTCCGCTCTGTCTCCTTCCCCCTCAACTCTGTCTCCTTCCCCCTCAACTCTGTCTCCTTCACCCTCAGCTCCGTCTCCTTCCCCCTCAGCTCTGTCTCCTTCCCCCTCCGCTCTGTCTCCTTCACCCTCAACTCTGTCTCCTTCCCCCTCAGCTCCGTCTCCTTCACCCTCCGCTCCGTCTCCTTCACCCTCAGCTCTGTCTCCTTCACCCTCCGCTCCGTCTCCTTCACCCTCGGCTCTGTCTCCTTCACCCTCCGCTCCGTCTCCTTCACCCTCAGCTCTGTCTCCTTCACCCTCAGCTCCCTCTCCTTCACCCTCCGCTCTGTCTCCTTCACCCGCAGCTCTGTCTCCTTCACCCTCAGCTCCGTCTCCTTCACCCTCAGCTCCGTCTCCTTCACCCTCCGCTCCGTCTCCTTCACCCTCCGCTCCGTCTCCTTCACCCTCCGCTCCGTCTCCTTCACCCTCAGCTCCCTCTCCTTCACCCTCCGCTCCGTCTCCTTCACCCTCAGCTCCGTCTCCTTCACCCTCAGCTCCGTCTCCTTCACCCTCAGCTCCGTCTCCTTCACCCTCAGCTCTGTCTCCTTCACCCTCAGCTCCGTCTCCTTCACCCTCCGCTCCGTCTCCTTCACCCTCCGCTCCGTCTCCTTCACCCTCAGCTCCGTCTCCTTCACCCTCCGCTCTGTCTCCTTCACCCTCAGCTCCGTCTCCTTCACCCTCAGCTCCGTCTCCTTCACCCTCAGCTCCGTCTCCTTCACCCTCAGCTCTGTCTCCTTCACCCTCAGCTCCGTCTCCTTCGCCCTCAGCTCCCTCTCCTTCCCCCTCAGCTCTGTCTCCTTCCCCCTCCGCTCCGTCTCCTTCACCCTCCGCTCTGTCTCCTTCACCCTCCGCTCTGTCTCCTTCACCCTCAGCTCTGTCTCCTTCACCCTCAGCTCTTCAGTGCCTGGGTTGCTCATTTTAGTTAGGGGAGGATTTAGCTGAGGAGGGAGAATAACTTCATACGTACGACCAAGGTTAGTGGTCATTGGCCCGTGTAAACCCCTCTCTCCTCCCCTCCTCTCCACCTCTTTCCTCCTCTCTCCTCCTCTCCTCTCTCCTCCTCTCCTCTCTCCTCTCCTCCTCCAGGCCCTTCCTGAGGCAGCAGCGTCTGTACTTTGTGTTTGCCACCATGCTGAGCTCCGTGTCGGCCTGGCTGCTCATCATCCTGCTCATCCTCCTCAGTCTCCTGCCTGACATCCTGTTCAACGTCCTCCGCAAGCCCCGAGGCCCCCACGCTCCCCAGGTACACACACACACACACACACACACACACACACACACACCACGCTCCCCAGGTACACACACACACACACACACACCACGCTCCCCAGGTACACACACACACACACACACACACACACACACACCACGCTCCCCAGGTACACACACACACACACACACACACCACGCTCCCCAGGAACACACACACACACCACGCTCCCCAGGTACACACACACACACACACCACGCTCCCCAGGTACACACACACACACACACCACGCTCCCCAGGTACACACACACACACACACACCACGCTCCACAGGTACACACACACACACACACACGCACCACGCTCCACAGGTACACACACACACACACACACTCCACAGGTACACACACACACACACACACACACCACGCTCCACAGGTACACACACACACACACACACACCACGCTCCACAGGTACACACACACACACACACACTCCACAGGTACACACACACACACACACACACACACCACGCTCCACAGGTACACACACACACACACCACGCTTCACAGGTACTTGTACACACACACACACACACACACACACCACGCTCTACAGGTACACACAACACGCTCCACAGGTACACACAACACGCTCCACAGGTACACACACACACACACACACACCACGCTCCACAGGTACACACACACACACACACACACACACACACACAACACGCTCCACAGGTACACATACACACACACACATATGCTCCACATGTACACACACACACTCTCACACACACCATGCTCCACAGGTACACACACACACACACACACACTCACACACACACCACGGTCCACAAGTATGCACACACACACACACACCACGTTCCACAGGTACACATACACACACTCACACACACACATATACACCATGCTCCACAGGTACACACACACATACACACACACACACACACCACGCTCCACAGGTACACACACACACACACACACAGATACTGACAGGTATACACATAAAATCTCACTCGCACACAGACACACACCTGCACACACAGGCATCATACAAACATCGTGTTTGAAAAACAAGTTCATATCTCCCGTAAAGTTGATTATTTTGCCGCTGACATTCTGTTGCAGGATAGCCGTTTGTGGGTCACCTCAGTAATTGTCACCTCAGTAAGGGGGTGGCCTCGTTCCTAGGACAGCAAGGAGGGTGTGTCCGTTCATGTCGACACCTTGCTTGTTTTCCGCTTCATGGCGGCCACGTTGTCCGTGGAAGTGGACCGTTCTAATCAGACCCCCGGGTGTCCTTCAGTGGCCACTGCTGACATGGCGGCTGCACATCAGACCAGAGGAACCCTCCAATTATCTCCCCTCCAGCGGCTCTCAGACACTCCCTGTCATTCAACGAGCTCCCCGGGACCCTAACGAGCTCCCCGGGACCCTAACGAGCTCCCCGGGACCCTAACGAGCTCGGGCACCCCGCATCAGGAACGGTCATCTAGGCTAGTCAGTCATGTCTTTACTAGAGAACGGTCATCTAGGCTAGTCAGTCATGTCTTTACTAGAGAACGGTCATCTAGGCTAGTCAGTCATGTCTTTACTAGAGAGCGGTCAGCGCTAGCGCTGGCAGGGTTAAGAGGGCCCATCGTTGAGGGAATGCTGTACGAGGAGGGAAAGGGTTTGGATCTACAACCTGCCTCTCTGTCAAGAGAGCTGTCAATCAAGAACAACCTCAATAAAAGACCCGCCCCTTTTAACTCCTGCTTCCGCTAATCTGCAGCCTTTTCGATCCCCCTTCCCTCTGACTCGTTTTCGCTCTCACACTCCTCTCTCTCTCTCTCTCTCTGTGTGTCACCCTCTTATGTTCTCTCTCCATCCCTCTCTGTTCTCTTTCTCTCTCTCTCTCTCTCTCTCTCTCTCTCTCTCTCTGTGTGTCACCCTCTTATGTTCTCTCTTCATCCCTCTCTGTTCTCTTCCTCTCTCTCTCTCTCTCTCTCTCTCTCTCTCTGTGTGTCACCCTCTTATGTTCTCTCTCCATCCCTCTCTGTTCTCTTCCTCTCTCTCTCTCTCTCTCTCTCTCTCTCTGTGTCACCCTCTTATGTTCTCTCTCCATCCCTCTCTGTTCTCTTCCTCTCTCTCTCTCTCTCTCTCTCTCTCTGTGTGTCACCCTCTTATGTTCTCTCTCCATCCCTCTCTGTTCTCTTCGTCTCTCTCTCCCGCCACTCGACCTCTCAGATGAAGCAGCGCCTTCCTTCCTCGGGGACCTCCACAATCTTCATGCTGTCGCAGACAACCAGCACTCACAGCTTCTCCTGGAGTGACTGAGGTCTCTGCCTGTTCCTACCTTCTACCCCCCCCCCCTCCCTCTTTCTACTGGGTTGCCATGTTTGTCTCTTATCCCCCTCTGCTTAGTTTCCCTCCTCATCCCTCCCTCCTGTAATTCTGTCCCCCTCAGTATCACTCAGAGAGCTCCCGTGATCAGGGTTCTAGTGAGTTACAAGGGTTCTAGCGCTCCCTGTCTAGGCTGAGTGGTATGTTATGTTTGTGTTTGGTTCTAGCGCTCCACGTCTAGGCTGTTATGTTTGTGTCAGGTTAACGTACAAGGACAAGACACTGTCAATAATGTGTTTGTGATCTGGCTGGGTCGGTCCAGTCAGTCAGTCAATTAGTCAGTCAATTAGTCAGTCAATTAGTCAGTCAATTAGTCAGTCAATTAGTCAGTCAATTAGTCAGTCAATTAGTCAGTCAGTCAGTCTCCAGTCAGTCAGTCTCCAGTCAGTCAGTCAGTCAGCCAGCCAGTCAGACCCCAGCGTATCCCACAGCTGTGCTCCTCCTGTGCCTTCTGTCTCTGCACGACCACCCAGGTGAATGCAGCACGCTAAAACACACGTGTGTGTGTGTGTGACCCGCATGTGTGCTCAGACTGCCGCCATCAACCCCACCCACCCCGGACCAGCCCGACGCAGTGGGCCACTGCCGAGATGTGTGTGTGTGTGTGCGCTTGCGTGTGCGTGCGTGTGTCTAAATGCTAATGAGATCACTGTTAGTGTGTGTGTGTGTGTGTGTGTGTGTGTCAGCACAGAGGTGTCATTAGTGTCTCTTGCCTCCTCACCCTTCCAGAAGGATCCGGTAGAGTTGAGCGAGGTGAGGGGCTCCCCGTGTCCCCGGTCCTCCGCCCGGCCCCTGCTCATGAGAACCTTTTCAGACGAGTCCAATACTGTCCTATGACCAGGTACCAGTACCAGACCCACCTCCACCCTGGCCCAGGGCCCGGCTAAGCCAATCAAATAACCCAGAGACAAAACAATCCCCCTCCAGCAGCCTACATCTTCAGGACCACTCCCCCCTACCCACCCCACACACACATACACACACCTAACTGTAACAAGAATTTAGCGACCACCCCCCGCCCCCCACATGCAGTGTGTGGTGCTCTGTCTCTCTCTAGAACCAGCCTATCGGCATCCACCGCAGACCCAGACTTCCCGTAGCAGGCTCTCCACCTGCCTCGTACCGAGCTCTCACTGGTTGGCTGAAAATACTTTCTCATCATCATGGCTTCCTCGTAGTTTCGACCGACGGCCGAGGTCCGTTTGACCTGATTTGTCGGGCCTGCATAACGCCGTGCTAGGATTTAGCTTTCCCAATCAAGGCACCGATCTTAGAGATCTAGACGAAGAGTGGACTCCAGGGATTACGGTCATGTGTTCATGGCGTCCCTGTAGAGGGTGAGGGGTGGAGCCAGTGCGTCCCTGTAGAGGGTGAGGGGTGGAGCCAGTGCGTCCCTGTAGAGGGTGAGGGGTGGAGCCAGTGCGTCCCTGTAGAGGGTGAGGGGTGGAGCCAGTGCGTCCCTGTAGAGGGTGAGGGGTGGAGCCAGTGCGTCCCTGTAGAGGGTGAGGGGTGGAGCCAGTGCGTCCCTGTAGAGGGTGAGGGGTGGAGCCAGTGTAGAGGGTGAGGGGTGGAGCCAGTGTAGAGGGTGAGGGGTGGAGCCAGTGCGTCCCTGTAGAGGGTGAGGGGTGGAGCCAGTGCGTCCCTGAGGGGTGGAGCCAGTGTGAAAGGTGAATGTTCTCAGCCTCCCACGAGACGCCCGACCCAACATGCCCTCGCTGTCACCGTTACTTCAACACAATGTTACCTTCTGTTATCTTCCTTTGACAGTACAAGTGAAACCCCACTATAAGTCTGGGATAACTATGTATGACATCAGAGGAAGAAAGATTGTGTGTGTGTGTGTGTGTGTGTGTGTGTGTGTGTGTGTGTGTGTGTGTGTGTGTGTGTGTGTGTGTGTGTGTGTGTGTGTGTGTGCGCGCGTGTGCGTGCGCGCGTGCGTGTTGGGTGTGTGACTGTTGGTGTGTTTGTGGGGCTTCTACCGGTTTTCTGTGTTTTTTGTGTTTTTTTTACTACGTTAAATATTCATTGGCTGCGGTCGTGTCTTTGTGACCCCACTGCATGTTCTGAGCCCCGTGTCACAGCTGGCGCCGTGTGTGCGTGTGTGTGTGCGTGTGTGTGTGCGTGTGTGTGTGCGTGCGTGTGTGCGTGCGTGTGTGTGCGTGTGTGTGAGTGTGTGTGTGAGTGTGTGTGCGCGTGTGTGTGTGTGTGTTTCATTTGCCGGTAACGCTCTGTGCGCGCGGGGCTCAGCTCACTGCATGCCCCGCCCCCCCTCCCCCTAACGCCATGTGGAATGCTGCCGCCTCATCCCTCGGCCGCTGTGGGCGGAGCTGTGGGAGGAGCTGTGGGCGGAGCTATGGGGCTCCGGGTGTGATGGGATCTCAGTGCAGCACGCTTGCCACGCTTCCCTCCATTGTTTAACCTGCTTCTCTATTCTCCCTAGCGGTCAGACGACTCCCTCCTACAGACGTCCAGGTAAAAAGCCCACACAGTGACCAGGTCTGCCTCACCTGTCCGCCCTCTCCCCCTCTCCTCCCGGCCTCGGTACACGGGTCTAATCGGTTCCTACTCTGGGGGGGGGGAGGTTTGTGGTCAATCACGCTTGTTGATTCTGTGGGACATTTCCTGCTGTTGTAGTGGCTGCTACTGACTGTCTTGTCGTCTCCTATTGGACGGAGGGGTAGTGGGGCGGTGCGGAGGGGTGGAGGGACTGACTGACTGACTGTCTGTGTCTGTGTGTGTGTGTGTGTGTGTGTGTGTGTGTGCGTGCGTGTGTGCGTGTGTGCGTGTGTGCGTGTGTGCGTGTGTGCGTGTGTGTGTGTCGTCTCCAGATCGCCACTGTCACGCCACTCTCCTACAAGCACCTGAAGGAGCGGGAGTGAAGGGTCAGGGAGGAAGACCCGAACCCGGTGCCCCGCCTCCTCCCAGGAACCCAGAAAACGCTGCCCGCTATCTTGCCTGATCGGAAACAAAAAGAAAACGGAGGGAAAAAAAAGAAAGAAGATAAAAGCACCCCAGAGAGACTGGGAAGGGGGGGGGGGGCTTGAGTCCGGCGGCGTGTTGAGCTGCTGGTGCCGTATCCATGCCTGCCCCCTCCTTCTCCGCCCCCCCCCCCCCCCCTCCTCTCCGCATGCCTGCAGTGCTAAACCCCCCCCCCCCCAGCACCTGACCCCCTTTTTCTACCAGGCTCCTCAACAGGCTCCTCAGAGGACGGGCATGACTTCCAGCAGCTGAGTTCCGTTCACACCCTTCCTCCCTCCTCTCCTTCCTGGTTTTATACTCAGCTTTAGGACCGAAGCGAATGCATCCATGGCTGCCTTGTGAGTAGTCCACCGGGCTGAGCTGTGTTCTGACGCCGCTCGCACCTGCACCGTTCCCAAGAATGATTCATCTGCATGACGGGAGGCTCCACGAACTCACATTCCACCGTTGTTGTTGTTGACGTTGCTGTTCACGTTTCTTTTCTGCAAGGTTTATTGGGAAAAAAGATAAGACGTAAGATAATGTTTTTTTCCTCTGAACAATGATTCCACTGTCCCAGGTCCAAATCTTAGTTCCTCAGTTACACGTTATGATTCCTGTTCAGTTCAGAGCAGAGAGACCGTCATTAGCTTAGCTCGTTAATGTTACTGAAGAGAGACCGTCATTAGCTTAGCTCGTTAATGTTACTGAAGAGAGACCGTCATTAGCTTAGCTCGTTGATGTTACCGAAGAGAGACCGTCATTAGCTTAGCTCGTTACTGAAGTATGTTTGCAATGGAACTCAAGTGCATTTAATACAGAGATGGGGCAGTATAGAGAACCTTGACACCATCTCCCCAAAAAGTGTGTGTACATACGTGTGTGACTGTTAGCGTTTTAGTCCTGCGTGTATGAGTGAGAGTTTAATCAGATGCGGGCGACAGACAGCGTTACAGCTGACGTTCCTACCGTTCTTATGAGATGCAGCTCTGTGATTGGAGCATGACCTAAATCTTCCGACCTCAGTGATAATTTATGAAATCCCAATTGGAGTGAGAAAATTAATATATTTGCTGTATATATATAGTTTAGAAGTCGCAATAACTTTGCTGAAGCCAAAAAATTCTTGATGACAAAAATGCAAAATCCAAATTTGTCTGAACAAGAGTGAAGAATGCATAGCGTCTGTGTGTCCTCGTGTGTGTGTCTTCGTGTGTGTCTTCGTGTGTGTGTTTTCGTGTGTGTCTGCGTTTGTGTCTGCATGTCTGTCTGCTTGTCTGTGTCTGTGTGTGTGTGAATAGGATTGTAGGATTGTGTTGGTGTGAGTTTGTCATTCATGTGTCCAACAGCACAATAGTACAGGATGGGAACGAGAGCCAGTGTGGAACGTTTGAGACACACAGAGTAGAACAGGACTACCTGAACACTGTAGATAGAACCTGTGGTTTTCAGAACCAGACCTCCCCTTTGAGCAGGTGGTCACAGAGGCACATTGAGATATGCCTAAGCACACACACACACACACACACACACACACACACACACACACTCATGTAAACACAGACACATCTACGACCTCACACGCACTCATTTAAAACACACACGCTTATCTACGACCGCACACACACTCACAAATGCGCACATGCACTAAAAGCCTATACTGGGGTGTTTTTGTCCCATTAATAGTTAGTCGTCTGTCAGAAGGTGGGCTGTGACTTAGGTTGCCAGCTGCAGAACCCCCCCCCCATCACCATGGTTACGCCACTGTGAGGCTCTTCCGTCCCAGCTGACCCCAGGCAGCCTATTGGAAGGGAGCAGGTGGGACTTTTAGCCGTCTGTGTCCACTCCTTGACGTTGAGGGTTATGTTAGTGCTTCATACATTCCATTTCTACATGCCATGATTTGAATCGCTTTTAGATACTATATATATACGGGAAGATTTTTTTTTTGGTGTTTTTTTGTTTTGTTTTGTCAAATTGATTTGACATATTTATTGTTACGTGTGTAATTTTACTCGCAAATGTTATATTTTTATGACATAAATCTTTTTTATCGGTGGAGAATGGGTCAGCTTGTGCCAGTTCAGTTTTGCCTTTGTGTTGTATATCAGACAGATGTGTGCTCGTGCCATAATGTCCTTCTCTCTCATACGCACACACAACCAGGCGAGTCCCAACCCCCCCCCGCCCCCCAGACTCTCCCTCCACGCTGACCCCTGGCCAGCTAGCCGGAGGAAAAGGACCAGGCAGACAGAATGAGCGCTGGTTAGAGATCAGTGATGACCCGCTGGGAGACCAGCAGTACGTGTGCTTGGAGGGGAGCTAACTGAGCAGGTCGTCACTTAGAGTTGATGCCATATTGGCGCCTCACTTGTACCTTAGATAAGAAGATGATTACTACTTGTTGATTTGTGTGATTCCTTCTAGTCTCTCTCCAGACTCAAATACGTTGAGTCGCTGCGCTCCACATACTAGATAACAGAGTCTGTGCCACTTCGCTGCCCAGGCTGGTGTTCTGAGGGCGTATCGACGGTTGAAAATTGAAAAAGTGACAGGTCATAGCAGCCAATGAGAGACGCTAGCCCAGGTTAGATGGGCGGGGCATATGTATGGGTGGGAGTGCCTGATTGCGAAAGTTGTTACTGATTGGTGTCGGAGGGATTTCTGCGAAACTAATGAATTGCCAGGATTTGAGCACCAGATTTTTGTCCCAGACCCATAGAGAGATCTGCAGTAATGTAGTTAGCGTAGCTTACATATAGTGTATAAGCGAAAGAACTCTCATTGGTCTGGCGTTGAAACTAGATTCCTTCCTCAGAGTAATTACACATGGCTAGTAGAACCCTAGTATGTCACTAGGATGTATTGTCTCTCTCTCTCCCTCTCTCTCTCTCCCCCCCTCCCTCACTCCCTCTCTCCGTCCGTGGGCAGACTAACTGAGCTCCCATGCCAAGCGGTATTGAGAATGTAAACCATCATCAACATGCCATCCACCCCCATTCAGAGAGAACATGGGCTCTATTTCTCTTGCCTTTTAAGAGATCCCGCTGGCCAGGGGGTTGAGAGCGTCAGCTGCAGTAGGCTACATGGCAGTAGGCTACATGGCAGTAGGCTACATGGCAGGAGGCTACATGGCATTTGTGGGGAGTTCTTAGAAACCGTTTCCTTTTGAAACACTAAAGCCAAGAGAGAGCTGAGTCTGGGCTGTGCTCAGAGTGGCACGTGGATGCCAACGCCTGGTCGCCACCATGCCATACCACACCACACCACAGGGGGCGGAGGGACAGTCTGCATTGTTGGAAGAAAAAACAAACCTTTAAAACATCAGAGATGCTTTTTTCAAAGCTTATATATACATTCTGGGATTCTCATGTTTTGCCTGACTAAAAATAAAGAATCAATTGTATTTTTAATGCAACCCTTTTTTTCAGCCACCACATTTTTGTACGAAAAAAAAAATCCAAAACGTCCACACAAAACAAAAGTGCGCCCGAGGCTGCGTGATTGTGCAAAGACCGGCCGGGTCACCCAGGTCAGGTCGGCGCGGGCGTGCGGGGGCTGCCTGGAGGTGGAGGCGGGCACAAGCGGGCACCTCACCCTGCACCAGGGCAGTCCTCCATCAGCCCCCCCCGCACCCCAAACCCGGTCCCCAGCCTCGGGACTCTGAACCCTCCGATGTGAATGTACCTCTTTAAGAACAGTATGTTCAAAGCCGAATCATTTTCTGTAATAAAACAACGTTTTGAAGAAAAATAAATGCTTGTGTGTTTTTTTGTGTCATTTCACTGTAGGCTACTCTGGGTTGCTGTTTCAGCATCCGCGTCAGTTAAAGTATACAGTATCAGTTAAAGTGGGCCATGCTTGCTCATAGGCATGTGAGGGTGTGTATTTGTGTGTGTGTGTGGGGGGGTGTGTGTGTGTGTGGGGGTGTGTGTGTGAGCCAGGCTAAAAGCAGATGCTGTGCAGCAGGTGATTAAGAGGCTTAGTGGGACCAGCTGTGTGATAGTGGAACCATAAGTGACACACTAGTGTATGTGTGTAGTGTACAGTATATGTGTGTGTGTGTGTGTGGTGCTGATTGATGCATGTATGCATAATTCTCTTCCACCGCACTCCTGTATGTGTGTGTGTGTGTGTGTGTGTGTGTGTGCACGCGCTGGTGTTTGAGAGCAGATGTAGCCGGACTGCAGGGGAGTGGAGATGAGTGAGGTTCTGTGTCGTCGTACACAAGGACACTCGTTCATCATCCCCCAGTTCTGTTTGTGGCGTGTTAATGTGTGTGTGCATTCTGCACGGGCGGAACAATTTCTTGGCTTAGGGGAGAGGAGAATTATATTTGGTTACAATGGCTCTATTGAGACTGTGTGTGTGTGTGCGTGTGTGTGTGTGTTAGACAGGAAGGAGGGGGGGGTCAACATATCAGATAGCCCAGCATTACACTGTGCTGCGCCTGCCCACAGTCTAGCTGCCTCTGGGATAGAGTGACCACTAGGAGGTAGAGGAGGAGGAGCCTGGGGGGGGAGGAGCCTCTGGAGGAAGGGGAGGAGGAGCCTCTGGAGGAAGGGGAGGAGGAGCCTGGAGGGGGTGGGGAGCCTCTGGAGGGAGAGGAGGAGGAGCCTGGAGGGGGGGAGGAGCCTCTGGAGGTAGAGGAGGAGGAGCCTGGAGGGGGGGAGGAGCCTCTGGAGGGAGAGGAGGAGCCTCTGGAGGGAGAGGAGGAAAGTTGGGAGGGAGCTGGCGGTGTGCCTTCCACAGCGCAGAGCTGATGCACTTGAACCCAGACGGAGAGAGAGAGAGAGAGAGAGAGAGGGATGAGGGGAGGGAGATGGAGTGGGCAGTGTTTGTTTAGAAGTGGCTGACCGGTCTTTGTGAAGGTGTAGTCGGTTTATTACAGGGCACGTCCCAGATGGACCTACTGTGTGTGGTTGTCTGAGTGTGTGTGTGTGTGTGTGTGTGTGTGTGTGTGTGTGTGAGGGAAAAGTGCATCGGTGTACCAAGAGGACTCTTGGCCGGAGCGTCTGGAAAAGTCTACCATTGATTTTTCTTTTTTCTGTATGGCCAGCTCTTCTTCCTCGTCTCTCTCTGCACAGTCACCGCTGCTGCTGTGTGTGAGCGCGCGCGCGCGCGTGTGTGTGTGTGTGTGTGTGTGTGTGTGTGTACACTCCTACGCGACTCACGGTGACTCAGGATCCAGAGCTCCAGCCCTAGGGATCGTCCCCATCGCTTCCCGGGACGGGGCCACCGGCGGGCGGAGAGAGGAGTGACGCCGGCAGAGGGAGGGAGGGAGGGAGGGAGGGAGGGAGGGAGGGAGGACGGGCGGAAGGATGCGAGGCCTCTCCACGGGATCCGGACGGCCCTCCGCTGCTGCAGCTGACCACCAGGTTTAGCCGGTCACCAGCACCGCGGACAGCGACGAGGGAGGGGATGGGCCCGGCCTCCCCACAGGAGGGGGGCGAGCAGGAGACCGAGGAGAGCGAGCGGGGGTCCGGGGGGGAGATGGAGAGCTACCACAGCCTCCTGCAGGCTGGCTCTCAGCTGGAGAGCACTTTACAGCGTGAGTACCCTTCACCTCCACCACATACTGGAGCGGCCCAGGGCCGTGATACTGTATGTAGCCTACTGTACCAGATGCAGAGATGTCCCACACACACACACACGCGCACACACACACACACACACCCAGAGACACACACGCACACGCAGACGGAGCAGATTTAGATCTTTTTCTGCTACCGCCAGCCTAGTTCTAGGGTTGTGACGTAGCCTTGCAGAGATTATGTGAACTAGTTTTAAGATCAGATGGTTTTTCGTTGTTGTCAATATTGAAGGCTACCACCACATCTGCTAGAGTTTGGTTTGGACTGGGTCCAGGCAGAGTTTGGTTTGGACTGGGTCCAGGCAGAGTAAACAGGCCAGTCAGGTGAGTTATGCAGTATTGATGTGACCAGATGAAACCTGGTCAATTGATTCAAACCTTCGTCGATGAAAATGGTCAAGGGACTAATAACCTGGCAGGACTGATGGCAGATTTATTTCCAAAATAAATCTTTTATCAGTTTAGAAAAATAAATCTTTATGCGTGTCTTGCATAAACCTCACAAGACATCCCAAGTTCCCTTGCGGTCCACGGATATGAAAACAGATATTGTAAAATATACCTGATCCTACAGCGGTGAGCAGAGAGGAAGGATATGGAGATCCTTTCCTCTGAATGTCACCTCACCCAACCCTTTCCCAGCATTCCCTCTGGGAATGAAACCAGAGACTTCAGATGCGCCCAGGGAGAGTTCTGCGTTCTCATCAGAACCCGCCTCCGTTGGGGCAGGGGCGCCATGTCGTCCCACTGAGCCTCATCCTGGCAGCTGCTCCAGGTCGTCCTCTACCCTGGGAGAGACTGATGGGCTTGGATGAGGGAGCTCTTTGGCACAAAAAGCACGCTTATTGTTTTGATGACAGTGCAGGCGTGTCCCTCTGTTGATTCCCCTGTGTGTGTGTGGGGTGTTGGGTGGGCTGGGCGGGGGGGGGGGGGGGGGGGGCAGCCACATGTTCTATTTTTACCAGGTGGAGTTTGTCCAGTCTGACAATTTGAGTGCAATGTGAGCCACGCCGCATGAGCTCAGCTGGATACGCCAAGAAAGAGGAGGATAGAGGAAGAGAGGGAGGGGGAGAGAGAGGGAGGGAGGGTTGGAGGGAGAGAGAGAGATGAAGGGAAAAGGAGAGGCACATTTAGACAAGAGGGCACCGCTAATAGCGCGTGCCTGTCCACGGCCGCCTTTACACAGACCCGTAAACTCATGTTTACCGAAGTGGCCTACAGCTCTCCGCCACATGTGATGGCTTAATGTCATCGGCGCCCCGCACACATAAACTGCTTTTCACCGAGACATCTGAAGAATGTGACAGCACGAGGCTGATTACTTCCTGTCGTTAATCCCTCATTTGAACTTTCACCCATGGTGATTAGGCGGTGTAGCGGAGGAGCAGCCAGTGGACTAGCACCTCACGCGCTGCACACTGACCCCTTCATACCTCAATCAATCAATCAATCAAAGCTTTATTTATATAGCGCATTTCATACCCAGAGGCAACACAATGCGCTTTACAGAGAACAAGGGAGGTGGGCATACGACCCACCCCTACATATTCCAGAGGGAAGCAAAAAAACAGTAATCACCCGGGGGCCAGATAAGTGAGCTGTAAAAATTATTCCCTGACCCCTCTCAACAAGGCGATCGAGCAAGCTACAGGAGTATGTTTGTCTACCGGCTAAGAACATTTATAAAGCAATACATTACATTAAATTACATTTCAGAGTAAGAGAGGCTAAAAACATCATAGCAGGTACCTGCCATTGAAATGTGTCTCGTATCCAGATTGTATCTAGGTACGATTAAACCTGATTACATTTACACCTGGTATTAACATGTAATGTGTCTCAAGTGAGATACGAATGTGATCAGATCGCTCTATCCGGATTGAAAAACGCATTTGCATTTACACTTCAATGTTCAGTGTGGTCAGAACGTGTCCCTGACCGCCTCCGGGGGAGGTATGGCCGATCAGATCACTATCCGTCCTTAAAGCGTTTCGGGTGCATTTCCACCTGTACTTTCAGGTGGTCCAGCGCTATCCGATTGCAATCAGATCACCCAAAGCGCATTTTAATGCCAAAAAGGGTGTGTGTTGTGTATGCGGCCTCCCACTAGCAGTAGGAACATGTCCCACAGAACTACGCCCTCTACAGGTGCGGATGTTTTCCCGCGAGCGCACGTCGTTAGAACAACCGGCCCGTTTGATTGCGTTCCGCTGCACATTCGTCACACTACTTCAAGGAGCCCGCGTGCGTCTTCACAAACGCTACATGACTAACCAATCAGGGGTCAGGTTGGTGTGAGGCGGAGTGAACTTGGAATTTCCTCCAGCGTTCTCTCTCTCTCTCTCTCTCTCTCTCTCTCACTCTACAGAGTCCACCAGCAGAACATTAATCCCCTGTATTGCTGAACTCTTTGTTTGGTTAAACTTTCAAGCATGCTAAGCTGAGCTACAGGAGTGTGTGTGTGAGTGTGTGTGAGTGTGTGTGTGCGTGTGCGTGTGTGTGTGTGTGTGTGTGTGTGTGTGTGTGTAACACAGGAGAGAGGACTGCATGCTCTGTACAGTACGTGTGCTTTTCATGCTCGTGACTGACTCACTCCGTTCCTGTGGATTGTAGCTGGCCAGGGCTTACAGATGGCCATGTTCATGCTACCTCTCTCTCTCTCTCTCTCTCTCTCTCTCTCTCTCTCTCTCTCTCTCTCTCTGACTGAATATGTAGTCTCTGAGAAAATGGTCATGTCTGTTTAGGCCAGGATGAAGCTCCGCCCCCCTGATCCTGGGCTATGCCAGTCAGGCGTGGCGGCCATGACACCCACTGCACGATCAACCCAGAAAATCTCTACTTCCATATCACACCCAGGTGACTCACTCACAGTGCGAAACGGAGATACTTTTAGCTACACAGATCAACCGCACCTGATATCAGGCAAGTGCACACGACTTGTGCAAACTTGGCTTATAGGGTTTGAACAGTTGAGATTTCACGTACAGTAGGAAAGACTAAGCACAGCTCAAGCCCCCTCTTGGTGGTTGTAGATGTAGATAGTGCAGCGTTCAGCAGACATGTCCGGGGCTGATTCGTCTAGGTCTGCCCGGAGGTCTACCTCTCCCTGTCCAGTCTACCACGGCTACCGCGCTGCTTCACTGCTGGGGCGTCAGGAGGGCAGGGAAGCCGGTCAGGCCTAACCTGGCCCACACGCCAGAGGGTTTGTTTCACATCAACCATCTGGGAAAGCTCTGTTGGAAACTGTTTGGAAAAGGGCAGGCGCTTTCAAAAAATATATAAAATACAGGCAAAAATACAGGCAGGTGATTGGACGAACTATCTGTCCATCATCGCCTATCGCGGGCTTCTCTCACTGTGGCCCGCAGCGGCCAGTAGTTCCCAGGACGCTGATTGGCCCGACCAAATTCTGTTCGGGCTCAAACGGATCTGTGGAGAGAAACAGAATGTGAGCTCGCGAGATCAGGATGGTCCCATGAGGCTAAGTCCTACCCCCCCCCCCCGGGCCTAATCTGTCTGTCTGCGTTTGGGTCTCCTGAACCTCCAGTGTCTATATTACAGTCACAGACATCCTTGATTGGATGGAATAAGTACATGGAGGTCAATTTGATTAACAGCTAGACTACAGATAGTAAACTGCCAGATTGGGACCCTTATAATATCTAGCTGCGTACCTAGGAACTGGAATGATCAATTGCTTAGTTATTAGTTAGTTATTGATTGATAAGATACTGTAAGGACAAGCGATAACAACAATTCCAATGTACCTGTACTGGTTATATACAGTAAGTATATATAATAAACTTTCTATTCTAGTCCCTCCCCAGCCTTGCTTGTTGTTGGCTAATATCATTCTTCGGGCGACGTCAGTAACAAACAGAGGCTGTGTACTGTAGGTCTACAACACCGGAGCGGTTCTGTGTCAGCTGACGAACCCAGAGGGAGTCAGAGGAGAGAGCTGCTCTTCTCAGTCTGCGTGGCGGCCAAACCCCCCAGGTGTGACCTGAAGGCCTGGAGGTGGACATCTTGTTTAGCGGAGGAGGAAGGAGGAGACAGCGGAGGCGGACATCTTGTTTAGCGGAGGAGGAAGGAGGAGACAGCGGAGGCGGACATCTTGTTTAGCGGAGACGGAAGGAGTGGACAGAGCTGGGAGGGGGTCATGTGATGAGTTCTGGTGCACACTTGTAATCAGAGGAGGGTAGCAATAGAGTCTTCCCAGAACTCTGTACGAAACCGGCAGGCATGTTGACAACAAAGCAAGCTGCAGTACCACAGCAGTATAGCAGTCTAGCCTGACTGATAGTCTCGTGGTGCTACTGCATATAAATATCTGCAGAGGGGAAGAGGCTGCAATGTGCGTACCCTGAGACTGGTTGCCAGCTTATTTGTTCCACTGGCCCGTCTTTATACTTACGACTGTCTCTCTTTTATTTTATCAGATTATTTCTCAATAAAAGTCCCGATTTCGATACGACAAGAATCATGTTCTCTGATGTGCTCCACGCACAGCCTTTGCCAGCCCTCGAACCCGTTACCAACAACAAATACTGCATGAGGCCTAACGGTCTGCCGGTGGTGTGCCAGGAGAGACCGAATGCGACGCGACCGAGCCGACGCGCCGTGAGACGGTAACTCTACTCCGCGGCCGCCTGTCCGTCCGCTCGGCGCGGACCCGGCCCATGTCGGTGTCACACACGCACTCATGAAATATTCACCGATGACCAGAGCAGCTCATTATAGCGCCTCTTCACTGACCGTCTGCATGACACCGATACCTGCGACGAAATGGAAAAGGAAACATCTCGCTCTCTTTCCGTTTACCTCTCCCTTCCTCTCTCTCTCTCTCTCTCTCTGGCTCTCCTCCACTTCCCCTCTCTCATTCAGCCTTCTCTCTCCCCCTCTCTCCCTCTCTTTCTCTCTCTCTCTGCTGCACATTTTAAACCCCTATCTATATTTAATGTCCCTGTGTATATTATTCATGAGGAGGTGATAGTGTGTGTGTGTGAATCGGATGATCAGTTGAATAAACTAGTTGACAGGAGAAAAACATCACTGTTAAAGACCCGTTATTCTGTCATCTATCTAGCTAACTAATCAGCATTTCACCTTCTACTGTCAAATTGTCAATATAAGCATTGAACTCAAGTTGTAAACAGTTTAGAGTCAGTCATAGAGAGAGAGAGAGAGAGAGAGAAAGAAAGAGAGAGAGAAAGAAAGAGAGAGAGAGAGTAAAGTTTATTTGGAGAGAAGTATGCATTAGGTGACCAGGTCAGTGTGTGTCCATCCACTGCTGGTGGGTGTGACCCCACGCTGCTCTCACCTGGGGTCACGGGAAGGCCAGGATGTGGTCAGTGGCAGCCTCCTGCCAGGGTGGCCTGGATAATGTGACTGAGGAGACGTAGAGCCAGTCAGTGTGGGAGGACTGGCTGACTGAGACACTGAGGCCTGGCCTGGCTTTTCACCGCGTTCAAGGTCATGTAAAAAAAACAAAAACAAAGTCTTAATCACCACTGCAGTGTTGATGTAGTATTTACAGTGACCACATGAGGGCGGTGTTTCTCACTCTGAACTGTCAATGGGATGTTATATGCTTGAGAAGGACAACTGTGGTTGAACACATGGTCCTTACCTGAGAATCTCTTGGATTCCATCTCACCATCCAGCGAGGGAGACTGATCATCACAGTCACTCCCTTCTCAGTAGCCTCAAATGCCATATTCACCTCTCTCTCTCTCTCTCCCTCCCTCCATCCCTCTCCCTCTCTCTCTCTATCTCTCTCTCCTCAGAAGTGGCTGTTCCTATGAGTTTGAAGGAGGTGGGAGGTTACATAGAGAAGCAGGTGGCGTTCATCTCAGGTGGGTCGACTTCATATTCATCTTACTGCCGTTTACGTCAGATGCTTACAGAGTCACGTTGAATGATACAAACCTGCCGTATATTGAGAGCGACCGCTCACGTTGCTCACGTTGCTCACGTTGCTCTGTGTTGCTCACGTTGCTCACGTTGCTCTGTGTGCCTCCAGGCGGCCGCAGCGGGGACTCCAGTGTCATCATCACACTCCCAGAATGCTCTGCGTTCAGTGACATTCCGGAGGAAGCTTTAGCCAAAGTCTTAACATACCTCACACTGATACCTCGGTGGGTGGTCTATACCTATACACATTCATCTCTCTCTCCCTCCCTCTTTTTCTCTCCCTCTCTCATACCCCCTCTCTCTCTCTCTCTCTCCCTCTCTCTCCCTGCAATGCAGTGTGCCCTCCTCTGCGTTAGTCGAGTTAGTATTCTGAGCACAGGGACAGATGGCTTTAGATGATCTGTGTTCCCCTCTGTGACAGATGCCCTAGCCATGTCCTCTGCCCTAGCCATGTCCTCTGTGGTCAAACACACCCCCAAGAGACTTTCATTGTAGGGGGGGAAACTTCAAACTCAGTGAAATTATATCCCTTCCAGTGTTAATGCATTCATTACAGGGTACAGTGTACCATTCTGCTGACCGTGCGTTAGTTAAACTGTACCTCTGACCGTGTTTTAGGCCGTGTCTTATATCACGGTGCCGTTAGAGTATCTACTGTCCACTGCACTGCAGAACTATAACTTTGCCTGTTATGACTTTGAAAAAAATGTCGAAAGAGCTTTTCTGCCTGTGTTCCCAGAGCTCGGCAGCCTGGAGTCAAGTTTATCATCGTTTTAGACCGAAGACTGGACACTTGGACCTCGATCAAAACCGCACTTGCCAGAATTGCGGTGAGCAACTTAAAAAGCAGGAGTCTGTTTCACAGTTTACCTCAGACTTGATATCTATCAGTTTATATCTGTCTGACTGTGTGTGTGTGTGTGTGCGCGCGTGCGTGCGTGCGCGCGCACGTGCGAGCGAGGGCGTGCGTACCACATATTAGACAATTCAATCCAGATCTCATTACATTATCAGCCTTCTATTGTGTGGCTGAATCCCCAATGGCTGGTTAGGGGAGTAGCTGTCCATGGTGCTGAATTCCTTGCCTGATTCCCACAGGCTGCTTCACTGCGTTGCAGATCACGCGAGACTCGACCAACTATACGCGGTCACGCACATGTTGACTTGCAAGATCTCAATCGCGTCTCACAATGGTGGAGTTTAAGCTCATTTTTTGTCCATGTATCTGTGATATAACTTATGATGTCTATCGTGAAGAGTCAAACTAGAGGAATGCATGGAAAAATAGCATTAGCTGTTGGATTTGTAGTCAGTTTTGGGATCTGTGAGAAGGACGAGGCAAGCACCTCTCTTCACGCGCATGTTTCATTTCATTGTTACGCTCAGGGGCGACACGACTTCTTCTGCAATGATGCAGCGTGTTAATAGCCTACATCCCGGTTGGGAATGACTGGACTTCCAGAACGCAATGCCATGATGCAGTCTGTGTGAAGAAGTCACTGTATGTTCTTGCTTGTCCATTGTTTTTAACGTGAATGTTCTGTACTCACTGTAACTCGAGTCGGGTGGGAAGAATGCATGAGCAAGCAAAAATCTGCTCTGTGATGATGTCTCATTGGAGGACGAGGACAGGGCTCGAGGGAGGGAGGGAGGGAGGAGAGAGAGAGAGAGAGAGAGAGAGAGAGAGAGAGAGAGAGAGAGAGAGAGAGAGAGAGAGAGAGAGAGAGAGGAGGGAGGGAAACGTGTACAGACAGCGCTGCCAGCCTCTCCGTGGCAGCAGCATCAGTGCTGCGGCTGTGGTCCAGCCCGGGACTATCCTGCCTGGCACAGATCTACTGGATCAGGGACGGGACTAGCGAGCCGCCTCCATGGCCTCAAAGATAATGACCGAGGGTTTCCAGCGCCGAGGGATGCCCCGGATGCGGAGGACACCGGTAACTCGCGTTTTTGATGAGTTTGATTCAGCGACTAAAGAGTTGTGCTCAAGTTTGGGTGGGCAGGGAGAATGCGGCGTCACGGCTGCAGCGGGCTCGCGGCACTGCGGTGCAGCCTGAATTCAGCTGAGTCATGCAAATGATGCAACGAGATCCACAATGACACATTTATTCATATGAAAATAGCGCGATTGTGTTTAGCGTATGACTGAGCATTTGTGTCTATTGTCAATATTAGCGAGGGCAAATGAATGTCAAAAGTGGATCATATGCACATGCATGTTATTTTGTAACAGACCATTGTCGACTTTAGTCATGCGTTGTCTCCTATCAGCGAGTTAAAACCCTGAGCTTATTATAGCTTATACGCTAATTAACCGCCTAGCGTTGCGTTGCATGGGGCAGAACTGCACCACATCCTTGGTCATGTGATGACGGGAATGTGTAGACTCTCTAACCAACTTCATCATATTACAGTATGTCCGTCATGGTATTATGCAGTATGAAGTTGGGAATCGGTCTTTTAATACCAACCGTGTGTATTCCTCCTCACCTCTGACGCCATTTGGCAGCACTGCACACCTGAGACAGGGAACACGTACTACACGCACATAGAATCAATCATAATCCTTGTGTTACCCCATAGGATGCTGCAGATTCCACAACTTTTGCCTGAAATAGGTATTTTTTCCACAAATGCCTACAGCAAATATGGAAAAACAAATGCCATGAGGTCCTGGGTTCGTTTCCCGCTTGGGACGATGTCGGCACTGGGGTATCTCTCCAGGGTTGTCAGGTACTCAGGTGGGGTATCTCTCCAGGGTGGTCAGGTACTCAGGTGGGGTATCTCTCCAGGGTTGTCAGGTACTCAGGTGGGGTATCTCCAGGGTTGTCAGGTACTCAGGTGGGGTATCTCCCCAGGGTGGTCAGGTGCTCAGGTGGGGTATCTCTCCAGGGTGGTCAGGTACTCAGCTGGGGTATCTCTCCAGGGTTGTCAGGTACTCAGGTGGGGTATCTCCCCAGGGTGGTCAGGTGCTCAGGTGGGGTATCTCTCCAGGGTAGTCAGGTACTCAGGTGGGGTATCTCTCCAGGGTGGTCAGGTACTCAGGTGGGGTATCTCTCCAGGGTGGTCAGGTACTCAGCTGGGGTATCTCTCCAGGGTTGTCAGGTACTCAGGTGGGGTATCTCTCCAGGGTGGTCAGGTACTCAGGTGGGGTATCTCTCCAGGGTTGTCAGGTACTCAGGTGGGGTATCTCTCAGGGTGGTCAGGTACTCAGGTGGGGTATCTCTCCAGGGTTGTCAGGTACTCAGGTGGGGTATCTCTCAGGGTGGTCAGGTACTCAGGTGGGGTATCTCTCCAGGGTTGTCAGGTACTCAGGTGGGGTATCTCCCCCAGGGTGGTCAGGTGCTCAGGTGGGGTATCTCTCCAGGGTGGTCAGGTACTCAGGTGGGGTATCTCTCCAGGGTTGTCAGGTACTCAGGTGGGGTATATCTCCAGGGTGGTCAGGTACTCAGGTGGGGTATCTCTCCAGGGTAGTCAGGTACTCAGGTGGGGGTATCTCTCCAGGGTAGTCAGGTACTCAGGTGGGGTATCTCTCCAGGGTAGTCAGGTACTCAGGTGGGGTATCTCTCCAGGGTAGTCAGGTACTCAGGTGGGGTATCTCCCGGGTCTTTCTGTGCGGAGTTTGGATGTTCTGCCAGTCTTCACAAGGGTTTCCTCCCATGAACCCAATAAAAACATACAGAAGAACAGGATTTGGACTGAGCACTTGGACTTGGTCCCCAGGCGCCACTGGCCAGGCTCCCCACCGGCGACCGCTGAAATGCGTTTGTGTGTTGGGTCTTCCGTGTTGCCGCTCATGTGTTCATGTGCTTGTGTGTTGGTGTTGCCTTGTGGCCAATAAAACGGCTTCTGAGGTCCTGTGTAATTTAATTCAATTAAAAATAATAATAATTTAAAGTTTGGAGACAAAACAAAAACTGGTCCTAAGTCCAACGCCAAAGGGCAGAGAGCACTCGAATACCATTGATCCCTTAGGACTGAATGAAAGTTATTGACTCACCTGTACAAATGTCTCCATCTAGTGGTGAAAACAAATCCAGGCAACAGCTAACACTCCCTGTGTTCTATTAGAACAGCTAACACTCCCTGTGTTCTATTAGAACAGCTAACACTCCCTGTGTTCTATTAGAACTGCTAACACTCCCTGTGTTCTATTAGAACAGCTAACACTCCCTGTGTTCTATTAGAACAGCTAACACTCCCTGTGTTCTATTAGAACAGCTAACACTCCCTGTGTTCTATTAGAACAGCTAACACTCCCTGTGTTCTATTAGAACAGCTAACACTCCCTGTGTTCTATTAGAACTGCTAACACTCCCTGTGTTCTATTAGAACAGCTAACACTCCCTGTGTTCTATTAGAACTGCTAACACTCCCTGTGTTCTATTAGAACAGCTAACACTCCCTGTGTTCTATTAGAACTGCTAACACTCCCTGTGTTCTATTAGAACTGCTAACACTCCCTGTGTTCTATTAGAACTGCTAACACTCCCTGTGTTCTATTAGAACTGCTAACACTCCCTGTGTTCTATTAGAACAGCTAACACTCCCTGTGCACTATGAATGTTGAACACAAGCACGAAAAGAGCTACTAAACACCTCCGCCTCTGAACTCTGTGGATTTAGAAAGTAGACGAGCTCCTGAGTAGAACACACGATACTTTTACTGAGACACCAAGTATAATTTTTTAGGTACAAAAGCAAAATGTACTTAGCAATGGGGAAAATGAATTGTGGAGCGAATTAATATTCCTCCCACCACCACGCCCTCGATTTCATCAGGTGTGGGACAAAAACGGTAATCATGTTAGACTGACAGTGTGGGACTTATGTTAGGAGGGTCACTAACTGCACCCCCCCCCCCCCTCCATCCAGGGGTCTAACTGCCCCCCCCCCCCTCCATCCAGGGGTCTTACTGCACCTCTCCTCCCCCTCACTCCCCCCCCCCTCCATCTAGGGTCTTACTGCCCCTCTCCTCCCCCCCCCTCCATCCAGGGGTCTAACTGCCCCTCTCCCTCCCCCCTCCATCCAGGGGTCTAACTGCCCCTCTCCCTCCCCCCCCCCCCCCCCCCACCCTCCATCCAGGGGTCTAACTGCCCCTCTCCCTCCCCCCTCCATCCAGGGGTCTAACTGCACCTCTCCTCCCCCTCACCCCCCCCCCCTCCATCTAGGGTCTTACTGCCCCTCTCCTCCCCCCCCCTCCATCCAGGGGTCTAACTGCCCCTCTCCCTCCCCACTCCCCCCCCCCTCCATCCAGGGGTCTAACTGCCCCTCTCCTCCCCCTCACTCCCCAGGCCTCCTTCCCTGGGAACCTCCACCTGGTCCTGGTTCTCCGTCCGACCAGCTTCTTCCAGCGCACCGTCACCGACATCGGCTTCCGCTTCAGCCAGGATGACTTCATGCTCAAGATGCCCGTAAGGCAGCACCTCCTCCTCCTCCTCCTCCTCCTCCTCCTCCTCCTCCTCCTCCTCCTCCTCCTCCTCCTCCTCCTCCTCCTCCTCCTCCTCCCCCTCCTCCTCC
>NC_140247.1:23244908-23253674 GCF_949987555.1 Borostomias antarcticus | reverse complement strand
CCTCTCTCTCTCTCTCTCTCCCTCTCTCTCTCCTTCTCTCCCTCTCTCTCTTTCTCTCTCTCTCTCTCTCCCTCTCTCTCTCTCTCTCTCTCTCTCCCTCTCTCTCTCTCTCTCTCACACACACACACCCTTCACAGATCTGGATCAGATCTACCTGACTGACTGTAAACACTGCCATCCACATCCTCTCTCTCTTTCTCTTCTCTCCTCCTCTCTCTCTTTCTCTTCTCTCCTCCTCTCTCTTTCTCTCTCCTGTCCTCCTCTCTCTTTCTCTTCTCTCCTCCTCTCTCTTTCTCTTCTCTCCTCCTCTCTTTCTCTCTCCTGTCCTCCTCTCTCTTCCTCTCTCCTGTCCTCCTCTCTTTCTCTTCTCTCCTCCTCTCTCTCCTCCTCTCTCTCTTTCTCTTCTCTCCTCCTCTCTCTTCCTCTCTCCTGTCCTCCTCTCTCTTTCTCTTCTCTCCTCCTCTCTCCTCCTCTCTCTCTTTCTCTTCTCTCCTCTCTCTCTTTCTCTTCTCTCCTCCTCTCTCTCTTTCTCTTCTCTCCTCCTCTCTCTTTCTCTCTCTCTTCCTCTCTTCTCTCCTCCTCTCTCTCTTTCTCTTCTCTCCTCCTCTCTCTTTCTCTCTTCTGTCCTCCTCTCTTTCTCTCTCTCAGATGAGTCTTGTCAACACGACCACGCCCAGCAGTCTCCGCCCCTTTCTGAGAGGTCAGTCTTGATGCATGATGGGTAATGTGATGTATTTATCTCTCTCTATCACACACACACACACACACACACACACACACACACACACACACACACACACACACACACACACACACACAGTACACAAACAGTTACATCTCTGGAGAGGTCCACACATGGCTTTTTCCCCATTCCTGTCCCATCCACTGACTCTCACTGCTAGAGTGAATGGGATGGCGTAGTGTGATGGAACTGTGGTAGTAGGACTAGGTTGTGTGTGTGCGCGTGTGTGTGTGTGTGTCTGCGTGTGTGTGTGTGAGTGAAGGCGGCTGTGGCTCAGGAGATAGAGCCGGTCGTCCAATGACCGCAGGGTCGGCGGTTCGATTCCCGGCTCCTCCTCCTGTCCACATGTCGATTGGTCCTCGATCAAGACGCTGAAACCCAAATTGCTCCAAATGAGCAGGCTAGCCTCTTGCATGGCAGCGAGCCACCCCTGGTGTGTGAACGTGCGTGTGAACGGGCGAATGAGAGGCCATTTGTAAAAGCGCTTTGTCCATGAAAGTAGAAAGACGCTACTATATAAGTGCAGTCCTCTAAACCATTCATCACCATTCACCAAGGCCCTGGGGCCCCACTCTCTCCTGTGGTGTGTGGTTGCCTGTGCCCCCTCCAGCAGGGGCATGCGGCCGTCCAGAGCGGTCCCTAAGGGCTGTCTGCCGGGGCTGGACTTTGCCTCGCTCTCCGCCGACGTCTTTCTGTGTCTGCGTTCCCGGAGTCCCCGCCCCCGAAGCCCCCGGTCGCGCCCCCCGCGGCCGCGCCCCCCCCCGCCGCCACCGCCACCGCCCACAGCGCCACTGACCCCGCCCCCTGGCGCTCAGTGGTAAACCCAGCCGAGCTAACCCAGCCTGGAGAAGGGGGGTGGGGCACCTCCACCCCGAGGCTGCCGTGTTTGCATACTGACATGTCATCTGCACCCTTAATAGCCTCCATGCTGGACTCATCACTGATCCCGCCCCCCTCGCCAGGCAGAACCCGCCCCAGACATGGAACCCCAGTGACTGCTACTTGCTTTGGATTCACACTTTTGCATGGAATGCAAAAATAAGAGGAAAAAAAAAAGGAAACATGGCAATGTTTTGATTTGAATCCATCAATTTTCTTGATTTCCTCATGTCAACTTGAGACCTGCTTTTAAGATGGGCCTCGTTTTTTTGGAGATCCGATCAAACTGAAATTATTACTGCAACTCTGTACTATTTTGCTCTCAAAAGTAAGCCGGAAACGTATTGATTATTAAAGCTGCTGTTTAGGATCTCGATAAATGTGAGACCAGATCTTTTCATCGCTCTGCTGGCCCCTGTGTGGCCCCTGTGTGGCCCCTGTGTGGCCCCCTGTGCTGGCTCTGCAGAGAAGCTTGTAGCCTGGCTGCGCTGCACTCTGCTAGCTCCTGCTAGCTCCTGCTAGCTCCTGCTAGCCCTGCTGAGCTGTGCTGCTGTCTGTGTGGCTGGTGGCTGGAAGCCCCATGGTTCTGGATGGTGGAACAGGATAGAGTTACTCCCGGCCCCTGATCCATGGTCAGCTTCCTTGCCCCCCCCAATCAGGGGGCAGGTTACGTGTCAGCCAGCTGATCCCAGATCTGTGGCTGAGGGTAGAGTCTATCCAGTAGTTGAGGTCAGGCGTTGCTGCTGTGTGTTAAAAAACAAAGTGTGCTGTTGCTTTCTGCCTGTTCTTGCAACAGCAAACAGCAGAGGGCGTCAGTGAGCTCCGAGGAGACAGAGTCCGGCCGCAGCAGCCCGGACCCCCAGTCCAACTCCCCCCGACGACACCGCAGGAGTGAGTACACACACACACACACACACACACACGCGCGCGCGCACGCACACACGCACGCACGCGCACGCACACGCACACGCACACGCACAAGCACACACACACTTGATAAACATTTTAATACTTGCTAACTATATGTGGAACGTCACAGTTCCAGTGAATTGGGTGTTACATAAGAGTGTTAAGAATAGCTTTGATTCTACCTACTTGTTAATGACCCAGTGAGGTCCAGATATAAGCCCTATTAACACGGGACAGTCTTACCTGGGGGGACAGTATGACCTGGGGGGACAGTATGACCTGGGGGGACAGTCTTACCTGGGGGGACAGTCTTACCTGGGGGGACAGTATTACCTGGGGGGACAGTATTACCTGGGGACCTCAAGTCATTTGTCATACTGTGACTACGGAGGTCGTCTGTGATCTCAATCCCGTGCGAATCTGCCATGTCTGTAATTTGTAAAGTAAAAATTCCACTACAAATTACCTGTCATATTTCATCAAACCCACACTGTAGGTCATGTGATCATATTAGTCCCACACTGTAGGTCATGTGATCATATTAGTCCCACACTGTAGGTCATGTGATCATATTAGTCCCACACTGTAGGTCATGTGATCATATTAGTCCCACACTGTAGGTCATGTGATCATATTAGTCCCATGTGAATCTTGGTGATTTGGGGTCGTTTTTTTAATTTTTGCAAGCCAAGTTTTTTTTTGTTTCCTTCTTGCCTTTTGTTCCAGGTTGAGAATTATGGAGGCTGAGTTGGCCATATAAATGAAAGGTTTCATGGGTATTAAACTTAAACAAGAATGCCACGGATAAATAGGCATGTGTTACAATAAAAGGGTCATGTGGGCCTAAAGATTATAAATGCATATTAGGCATGTAACATTTAGACTTCCAGAAGCGCGTTCCACTGTATTGACAAAGCTCTTGGCCAACAAGGAGATAAGACAGCTGACTTCAGGGGAGTTGGGAGTTGCAGAACATATTTTACACCATTTGAAAGCAAAAAATCTCCTCTTTCAAATGGTAGCCTACTGTATAAATAGACTTTATAAAAGACAGATCCACTGCTACTGAAAATGCAGAAGCAGGTCACACATTAAATCCAGCGTCTTGACATGGGGACATCCTGAGACTTGACATGGGGACATCCTGAGACTTGACATGGGGACATCCTGGGACTTGACATGGGGACATCCTGAGACTTGACATGGGGACATCCTGAGCCTTGACATGGGGACATCCTGAGACTTGACATGGGGACATCCTGAGACTTGACATGGGGACATCCTGAGACTTGACATGGGGACATCCTGAGCCTTGACATGGGGACATCCTGGGCCTTGACATGGGGACATCCTGAGACTTGACATGGGGACATCCTGGGACTTGACATGGGGACATCCTGAGACTTGACATGGGGACATCCTGAGCCTTGACATGGGGACATCCTGAGACTTGACATGGGGACATCCTGAGACTTGACATGGGGACATCCTGAGACTTGACATGGGGACATCCTGAGCCTTGACATGGGGACATCCTGAGACTTGACATGGGGACATCCTGAGACTTGACATGGGGACATCCTGAGACTTGACATGGGGACATCCTGGGCCTTGACATGGAGACATCCTGAGACTTGACATGGAGACATCCTGAGACTTGACATGGGGACATCCTGAGACTTGACATGGGGACATCCTGAGACTTGACATGGGGACATCCTGAGACTTGACATCATATCCAGGGGATAAGGTCTAAATTCGAGTGAAATACAGACTGAATGGACTGTGTCACAGACGTGGGGGGATGATGTCTAAATCACATGACGTGGGGGGATGATGTCTAAATCACATGACGTGGGGGGATGATGTCTAAATCACATGACGTGGGGGGATGATGTCTAAATCACATGACGTGGGGGGATGATGTCTAAATCACATGACGTGGGGGGGATGATGTCTAAATCACATGACGTGGGGGGATGATGTCTAAATCACATGACGTGGGGGGATGATGTCTAAATCACATGACGTGGGGGGATGATGTCTAAATCACATGACGTGGGGGGATGATGTCTAAATCACATGACGTGGGGGGATAATGTCTAAATCACATGACGTGGGGGGATGATGTCTAAATCACATGACGTGGGGGGGATGATGTCTAAATCACATGACGTGGGGGGATAATGTCTAAATCACATGACGTGGGGGGATGATGTCTAAATCACATGACGTGGGGGGATGATGTCTAAATCACATGACGTGGGGGGATGATGTCTAAATCACGACGTGGGGGGGATGATGTCTAAATCACATGACGTGGGTGGATGATGTCTAAATCACATGACGTGGGGGGATAATGTCTAAATCACATGACGTGGGGGGATGATGTCTAAATCACATGACGTGGGGGGATGATGTCTAAATCACGACGTGGGGGGGATGATGTCTAAATCACATGACGTGGGTGGATGATGTCTAAATCACATGACGTGGGGGGATGATGTCTAAATCACATGACGTGGGGGGATGATGTCTAAATCACATGACGTGGGGGGATGATGTCTAAATCACATGACGTGGGGGGATGATGTCTAAATCACATGACGTCCCCAGGTGATACTAGTCCCGTACGAATAGTTTTTTTTAAATGTATTTACCTGGTCAGTACTTGGCTGAGAACCAGGCTTTTGTCTGAGTGTGATATGGACAGACTATGACTTGTCCAGGCTGGCCAGGGACACCACACTCCATAGAGATCTGTGAGGGTCTTGGGGACTGGGGAGGAGCTCAGGACCCCGCCCACCAGTCGGAGGAGGACGACGACGACGAGGTCGCCCCGCTGGTGAGACAGGCTCCTCCTCCTGAGGCCGTGACACACCCCGCAAACTCTGTCCAACGCACAGACTCAAAGATACCTCCTACACGATAGCACCGCTTCCCTCTCACTGTGTGCCCCTCTCCTCTATCGCCCCCTAGAGTCCAGGCAGATACAGGGCCTTCGCTGACCTTCCCCGCCACGCGCGGGGCGACCTCGCCGTCAGGTGTGGTGACGTCCTGCAACTGCGCCACGAGGTCAGAGACGGCCAATGGTGAGCAAGCTAAACCTGGACCTGGTACCACGCCCCCAGAAACAGCTCCGGGCTGTGAGGTGATTTTTGCCTAGTGGCCGAGCTCGTAATTGCAGTCACGTGACTCCATGTGTACCAAAAATATTTCCCATAGACATACATGGTGAAAGAAACAGCTGTTTTGGTTACCACTAAAAAAATTAAAAGCGACTCTTTGAATCATCAAGTTTTCAACGAGTCGTTTAAACTTTTTCGGCATAACGCGCTGGTTTGAACAACTTTCATTGGAATAAATGGGCGGCCATCTTTGAATGCCTCATTACATCCGAATACATCCGTGCTGGCGAGTGTCCCGTCTGCCGTGAGTCCAGCGTCGTGGTCATGTGACCTGGCTGTCGCCGGCTGTAGTAGAGTCGTCCTGGGGTTTTTTATTATGGAATGGAGGAGAAACTAAAAACCATCGCGCCACATGTCTCCTTCTCTCCTTTCCTTCCTGCCTGCCCCCTCTCCTGCTAACCTCGCCCCCAGGGTGGTGAGGAACCTGAGTCGCAGGCAGGAAGGCCTGGTCCCCAACGCGAGCCTGCAGGGGATTCTGGGAGACCGCCGTAGAGTACACTCCTCCAGACTGGGAGGTAATGAAGGAACATGTGTTACATCATTATACAGCAAACTCCATATGTGAATATACATGACCTTATAGAGCACACTCCATATGTGAATATACATGACCTTATAGAGCACGCTCCATATGTGAATATACATGACCTTATACAGCACACTCCATATGTGAATATACATGACCTTATACAGCACGCTCCATATGTGAATATACATGACCTTATACAGCACACTCCATATGTGAATATACATGACCTTATACAGCACACTCCATATGTGAATATACATGACCTTATACAGCACACTCCATATGTAGTCCTGGATTCATTATCCTGTTCACACCCTAGATAGTTTAATGGAAATGTCACCCTCTCTGTCTCTCTCTCTCTCCCTCCCTTTCTCTCTCTCTCTCTCCCTCCCTTTCTCTCTCTCTCTCTCTCTCTCTCTCTTTCTCTCTCTCTCTCTCTCCCTCCCTTTCTCTCTCTCTCTCTGTCCCTCCCTTTCTCTCTCTCTCTCTCTCCCTCCCTTTCTCTCTCTCTCTCTCTCTCTCTCTCTCTCTTTCTCTCTTGCAGACTCAGGAAATCTGAAGGCCAGAAAGCTCAGCTCTCCCTAGTGAGAGGTGTGTGTGTGTGTGTGTGTGGGGGGGGGGGTGTCTATGGATGAACTGACAGAAGTGCATACTGAGACTGGGGGGTATCTTCAAACCCACACAAAAACTCTCTCTCTCCGCTGAAACAATCGCTGAGGAATCCAGCCAATCAGAGATGGACACTGGAGTCTAAATAAAGACCGGTTTTTACCCAGCGGATCACGTTTGCTACTCCTCATTTCCCTCAAAGGGCATTGGCTGATGCTTTTGAAGGATCATTTCTTGGACAATTTCCCGTTTTGAGGATTAGGCTTGGTCTCCGGTGATGGACACACTTTGTGAATGTTGGCCACTGCACAGACAGCAGAGGGCTGTACCACCAGCACAAGGACATGGGGGAGTGAGGATCTAGAACAATCCGCAGTCATCTCCTGGATCAAAGCGATTCTTCCTCCACTTCCTCCTGGGAAAAAAAACAATGGCCTTTTCTGCTGTGGCTGGAATGGGATTCTACTGTAAATGTATGGAGTCTCTCTCTTATTGAAGAGCTTCTCCACCAATATGGCTACTCAGTCGGACTGTGGTGTGTGTGTGTGTGTGTGTGTGTGTGTGTGTGTGTGTGTGTGAGAGTGTGTGTCCAGGTTTCACCTGAACCATTTCTTAAAAAGAGGCTTTTGCACCTCTCTCATTTTCATGTATGTATATGTCTTGTACTTGAAGATTGTTAGATTGTTCTGTGGTGTTGGTTGACATTCATTGTGTCTTTGGGTTCATTTCATGTATCCAACCCTTCTCCTTCCTTAAAGGCGCCCGACACCTACCATCTCAACAGGAGTCGAAATGCCAAAACGTGCCGTGCCATAATGCCTTTTCATTCCTTCCTATTTTGGGATCAATCTTCTCTTTGATAAATGTACTGTACTGTTTGCTAAGCAACATCCAGTTCTATGCTTGCTTGCTGTCTGACCTCAGAGCTAACTGGCACTTTATTATGTCGGAAGGTCGATGGAGAAAAAAACAAACCGCTAAATTCCCTGGCTTCACGGTGAAGGCTGTCCTCCGTGGTGCGATGTGACCCTGAGTCATGTCACGAGTCACCTCCCGCTCATGTTCAGATCCAGCGTGTGTCAGCGGGGACACAGTCCACCTGTCACAGAGGGTAGATTCAGACATCCGCGGGGTTGATGCTGATAGATGGGAGTGTACTGTGATAGATGGGAGTGTACTGTGATAGATGGGAGTGTACTGTGATAGATGGGAGTGTACTGTGCTCATCGGCCCTGCGCCAGGCTACATGTCTGGGAGGAGCCGCCAGCAGCGTGGAGCCACAGACTGCGGTCGTTTCTCCGGACACGCGGAAAGCACTCGCGTCCTGTAGTCTCCCAGGCGAGAGCAGCCTGTTTGCGCCAGCACAAAGAGAGAGAGGAGAAGAGAGAGCAGCCTGTTTGCGCCAGCACAAAGAGAGAGAGGAGAAGAGAGAGGTGACGCAATCTCTCCTTCTCTGAGCCTCTCCATAGCCAAGGCCGCGTCTGCTATCGCCAGGCAGTTTATCAGTTCATTCCCTTTAAAGGGGATCATACAGCAAACATGCAATATACCGACTGTGTCGAACGCTTAATTAAATATTGATTGCAGACTTATATGAATTTGCCACATCAAATTAAGGCCTCGCTCGGGCCGCCTTTGATATGAGGCGTTTGATGTGGAAATGAGCCCGGAGAGCTAGCAGGAGCTGCTCATGATGTGTTTAATTTATTTATTTTGCTATCAAGTTGTTTCCGCACAGCGTGAGGCAGCTATGCGGCGCTGTGAAACTATATTTATAATATCCCATACAGCTCGTTGAATGAGCCATGCTTGACTGGGCTTTTTTTCCCTCCTGGGGGGCAGGATTCACTTCTCTCGTTTTTGTTCCTGTCCAAAAAGCTGCATTTTGCACTGAACTCTGATGTTGGAAA
>NC_140247.1:23229908-23237408 GCF_949987555.1 Borostomias antarcticus | reverse complement strand
TGATTGAGTGAGTGAGTGAGTGAGTGAGTGAGTGAGTGAGTGAGTGAGTGAGTGAGTGAGTGAGTGAGTGAGTGAGTGAGTGAGTGAGTGAGTGAGTGAGTGAGTGAGTGAGTGAGTGAGTGAGTGAGTGAGTGAGTGAGTGAGTGAGCGAGCGAGCTGATGTTAAGCTCCCACTTGAGGTCCCGGGAGATAATGGTACCCAGGAAGTGAAAGGACTCCACAGAGTCGACTAGGGAGTCACCCAGGGTGATGGGGTGGGGCTGGGTTGTTCCTGAAGTCCATGACCAAATCAGGCATGCAGAAGAGCTGAGAGTCTTAACGAACATATCTGCCTTTAATAAGGCAATAAAGAATGCTACTGTAGGAGAGATCACTTCTCGAAATTGATCTCGAGAAATCATAACAATTCCAGGGTGCTTTTCTCAACAATTGACAGCCTGATAAATCCTGTCCCCTACACACCTGTCAACATGCTCTCTAATTCCAAGCGTGAGGAATTTGTAGCATATTTTAGAGATAAGATAACTGACATTAGGATGAATATCATCACCCAGGCAAGACCAAATGTTCTACTTGCTGCCCCTCCTCCTCCACCTCCATGAAGCACTGGTTGACAGAGATACTGTCCAAAGTGTTCTGACCAAGTTTTTGTAGACAATTTTTAACTCTTTGTCTGAAGACACTTTAGCCATTGTTAACTGTTCCCTCGGTTAAGGCTTTGTCCCATCGACTCTTAAAACTGCCCTTGTAAAACCCCTTCTGTAGAAAAACAACCTAGACTCATTATTCGGTAAAATTCTACAGTACACCAAGTACTCTACTGTAGGTCCCTGAGATCCTCAGGCACTGAACTTTTAACGGTTCCTGGAGTCAGGACCAAGAGTCATGGGGAGGCAGCCTTCAGTTTTTACACGCCTCGCCTCTGAAATACCCATAGGAGTAACCTACAGTAGATACTCTGTATCAGTCTGCCGCCTGTGTGTTTGTGTTTGTATTGCCTATGTCATTGTCACTGAGTGGGGGATTGTGGGAAGGGTGGTTCTTAAAACGCAGTGCAGTTTTTATCATGACCAGAGGGGCCGCCAGAGTGCAGAGTTATCTCATGCAGCTTTAAGTTAATAAATTATGATGATTTACTTTGCACCCATGACATGTTTCCCTCTTCGTCATTCCCTATGAGCCGGGTCATGACAACAGGGCCACACAGTCCCAACAACTCACTGTCTGCTAGCCATCGACGGAGGCTTTCGCCATCGAACAAGCCACCAAACGAGCTCTGGTTGATGGACAGGAGGGGTGGAGGGGAGGCGCAGCGGAGGAGAGCACGGTGATTTATAAATCCAGGGCCTCATTGATTTCCTTGACATACCTCTCTCTCTCTCTTTTTCATTTTCTCTCTCCCTCTCTCTCCCTTCCTCCCCCCCGCCTCTCTCTCTCTCTCCCTCTCTCTCCCTCTCTCTCCCTCTCTCTCCCTCTCTCTCTCTCCCTCTCTCTCCCTCTCTCTCCCTCTCTCTCTCTCCCTCTCTCTCTCTCTCTCTCCCTCTCTCTCCCTCTCTCTCTCTCTCTCTCCCTCTCTCTCCCTCTCTCTCTCTCCCTCTCTCTCTCTCTCTCTCTCTCTCTCTCTCTCTCTCTCCCTCTCTCTCCCTCTCTCTCTCTCTCTCTCTCCCTCTCTGGTGTCCAGAACACGGCTCCAATTAGATTAGTGGGCTACAACAGGGGACCGGGCCTACGCAGATAATAAAAACTCTGATGTCTGCTCAGTGCTATCGATTGTATGGTAGCTCTTGGGCCGTGGAGGGATGGGAGGCACGGGGGAGGGAAGGAGAGATGGAGGGATGGAGGGATGGAGAGATGGAGAGATGGAGAGATGGAGGGATGGAGAGCGCCTGGGAGCCTCTGAGGTTCGACACTTATAGATTCCACACAGGCCCGTACTGTGCCCTTGTTCACGGTCTTCCCTTCTGGGAGCAGGTGTAATTTGTGAAGGGGTTATTTCTGCGCCTGTAAAACATTCCAGGATCGACCTGACTCCACCTCGCTGACCGGGACAGTAATCAGAGCATGTTGCTGTCAATCCACGGCAGCTGTAGCCCATCTGCTGACCAAGATGTGAACAAAGGGGAATTGTTTTTCGCCCTTTTCTAGGGAATACCCTCTTTCAAATAAACAACATGAGGGGCGACTGTGGCTCAGGAGATAGAGCGGGTCGTCCAATGATTGTAAGGTCGGCAGTTCGAATCCCCAGCTCCCCCTGTCCACATGTCCAAGTGTCCTTAGGCAAGACACTGAACCCCAAATTGCTCCCAATGAGCAGGCTGGCACCTTGCATGGCAGCTGTCGCCATGTGTGAATGTGTGTGTGTGAATGGGTGAATGAGAGGCCATTGTGAAGCGCTTTGGATATAAGTGCAGTCCATTTACCATCCACTATCATACTAATACCCAAGAAACCCCGTCCCTCAAAAGTAAACCACTATTGACCAGTTGCACTGACTTCAGTAGTCATGAAATGTCTGGAAAAACTGGTACGTAACATCATCATGCCAATTGTCAAACCACAATTGGAACCGAACCAGTTGGCCTATAAGGCCAATAGGGGGACTGAGGATACTGTGGCTTGCCTCCTTCACTACAAAACCTAGAATCACCCGGCAACTTCACCAGACTTCATTTCATCGACTTCAGTTCTGCCTTCAATGCCATCCAGCACCACCAGATGATCGGAAAGCCCCACTACCTCAACATCCCCCCACTCCACATCCACTGGGTACACAGCTTCCTCAGTGACAGACCACAAACGGTTAGAGTGGGCACTGTAGCATCCTCTACCACCATCACCAACACCGGAGCCACACAAGGATGTGTCCTGAGCCCCTTCCTGTTCACTCTCTACAGCAATGACTGTGTCAGCCCCTCACCCATCATTACATCAAATACTCTGATGACACTGCCATACTTGCGCTCCTTAATGACAATAACTCAGTGGTAGGTTATCAAGACTCCATCTCCCAAGACAGAACTGCTGATCAACGCCCCTGGCAAACAAAGCACAGGCCACAGCTCCACCCACAGCCCCACCTGCATCAATCACAAAGCTGTTGAGGTGGTGGAGTGCTACGAATTCCTTGGACTCACCCTACTCTGGACCACAAGCTCAGCTTTGACCAACACACCACGGACATTCAGAAGCACTGCCAACAAAGACTCTCTGCCATCCACAGACTCAGAGCACCAACTGTTGTCCCACCTTCTTCTACTGCTCTACAAGAGCATTCTCCTCTACTGCCCTGTTTGTTTAACACGTTAACTGCCTTTTCCCAGGACAAACATCACACACGGTGCCTCCAAAGTTATGGGCCTTTCCAACCCCGACCTCTCAGACTTCAACAACATAGCCACTACACGCAGAGCCCGTTCCTTCGCACATGAACATTTAAGCAATAAACCACTCGAGGCCGTGTGTTATAGTGATTTTATAACAGCTAGGGGGCGTTGTTAGGCACGACGCGAAGCGTTATAAAATCACTATAACACACGGCCTCGAGTGGTTTATTGCTTTTATACAACGGTTACTACAGGTATTAGTGTAAAATAAACACACAGCAATGTAAAATATTAACATTTATTCAAAACGAAGCATCATTCCCTCAATTCCGCCGAGCAAAATAGTTCCCCTAACAAATGGGTTGCCAAGCAACAACAACAACTACAATGCATTGGATCAAATGGGAGGCGCATTCATACTGAAAATGGAATGATATGCGGTCCCAGGTGTGTGCTACAAAGTATTTTAACACGGCTTCCAGTCAATCAGAATCAAGAACCAGAACTAACCGTTGTATAATTGAAATTTGACCACCATGCGTCGAAGTTCAACAAAAAACCTCCAGT
Source organism: Borostomias antarcticus (assembly GCF_949987555.1). Taxonomy (NCBI): domain Eukaryota; kingdom Metazoa; phylum Chordata; class Actinopteri; order Stomiiformes; family Stomiidae; genus Borostomias; species Borostomias antarcticus. The sequence goes on along the minus strand of NC_140247.1, from coordinate 23,233,518 downwards.
GTACTTGCTCATGTGACGTACGGTAGTTTCCGCTGTGCACAGGATTGTGGGTCAGAATAGCCAGTAAGGTCGGCTGGTTTCATACTGCAAAATATGATTGGATGTAGTAGGACATCCTAGTATTTTTGCCATACTGCATGTGGAATACTACAGTATTTATTGGCACATACTACATCTTTTTTGGCATACTAAATAGTATGGAAGTATGCGATTCAAAACGCAGCCATACAGTATTGTGGCGGACACTGTTGGGGCATAATTCACACCCGGATTCTAGGGGGTGGGATTCCTGCTTTGGCGGCAGTTGCCGCAGTACAAATATACAGTACATTACACTACATTATAATCATTTAGCTGATGCTTTTACCCAAAATGACTTACAATAATTGCATTTAACGTAGGAAAAGCCAATGTACTACCTCTACTTGCCAGAACTCACAAGTGCATCTCCTTTCTAAAGCATGTGATTAAGGGCATAATCTAGTGCTGAAGGCAAAGTGAAGAATAGCAAACCAAAAATGCAATAGGCTCTGTGCACCAGCTCCACTACTTCCTGAAAGTCACTTGGCATCTTTATTTCCTGTCCTATATGATTGGATTAAGTGATTAATCAGGTGTGCGCTGGGTCTGCCGCACACCTGATTAATCACTTAATCCAATCATATAGGACAGGAAATAAAGATGCCAAGTGACTTTCAGGAAGTAGTGGAGCTGGTGCACAGAGCCTATACAGGTGCTTAAGAGGGAGGATCGTGGTACAGTAGTACTGGTAGTATGTGGTATACAGTAAGGGACCAGCCCTTCTGTGTGGTTGTTGTAGTGTGTAGAGGTTTGAGTAAATGCCTTGCGGCGCATGTTAAGGCCTGCCTGCTCGCCTCATCCCCAAGTCTCTCTGCCCCACAGTATACTGTACTAAATAATAATAATAAATATAATTAAATGTATATAATATTATATTTAATATTTAATTTTATATACATTTTATATAAATTTAATATTTAATTTAATTTAATTATTTAATATTTATATAATATTTATTATTATTTTATTTTATATTATTTTACTGTACTATGTGACAGTTGGAGGCCCTTGATCTGAGCAATGACTGAGTCAGATCACCAGGGGGCAGTAGTAACTACTACGTATGATGGAGAGGCCGATGTCTGTCTCTCCTCTAATGGAGCTGAATCAGAAAAGGGGCGCCACCTTTGGACTGGAGGTTTGGAGTCACACCTGCACCCCTCCAATAGAACCCAGGCTTTGAGCGCTTCCTTAGACCCCACCCCCCACCCCCATCTGTGCAGCCCTGTCTCTGGTGATGTGCACAGGGTCGAGCAGAGCTAGCTGACTTCTCACTCTTCACTGTCTCACCACACCCTGAGAGGAAGTCTAGCAGCAAAGCTCTTCCTAATCTCTCTCTCTCTCTCTCTCTCTCTTTGAATCTCTGTGTCCAGATGGGCTGTAAGACTGTTCCCACAGCGGTAATCTGGTTAAAAGATAAAATAAGATAAAGGCTATGTTAATAATCCCTGTGGGGGGAAATTGGGTTTTTAGCAGTGGAAATGGTACAGTAGCAGTCGGAAAGCTACAGCGGAATAGACGGATAGATAATATACATAACAGATGTAATTAAATTACAAGGAAAAACTAGGGCTGCGAGCAGCAGTGAGTGGGCCCTCGCACCCCACGCGTGTCGGGGTGCGGCGCCGTTAAAGTGTGTGCTATTTCGGTGTCCAGTACTGAGAGAAACTTCCTGTCACCAGTAGGTGGCGCTCTAAGCGTGACTCAATACCGACGCATAGATGTGTTCAGGACGGTACCTTGATGTAGCGTGAGAAATGTTGTGTAAATCGGACAATGTATGTAGGAGTTATGATGACTTCCTGCTTGACCTGTAGGCGGCAATATCAAGTATGACTCAATACTGATCTACAGATGTGTTCAGGACGCGTGGTCACCATGGTGAGCCTAGCATGGTGAGCCTAGCATAGTGAGCCTAGCATGGTGAGCCTAGCATAGTGAGCCTAGCATAGTGAGCCTAGCATGGTGAGCCTAGCATAGTGAGCCTAGCATATCAGAGGGTATCAGGACAATTGTTCCTGCGCCAGGGACATGGTAACAGCCTTGTGGCTCCAGGGCCTCCTTTGGTGGCCTGCTGGGTCGCTCCCTCTCTGGAGCTGTTGACATCCAGGAGTTGATTCATGAGGACGCAGCCTCCAAGGGCCCGGTTAGACTAGCGAGCGCCTCCATCCCTCGCCAGGCTCTTACGTAATCAGCCCAGAGGAGCTCCGAACGCTGACGGGAGTCTGTCAGAGTGCATTAAGGGACATCTCTGAGTACATGGAGAAACAACATCTCACTGTGCATCATACTTGTAGGAATGGAGTATGTGACGAATAAAACTGACCCTGACTTTGACTTTCAGAAAGAGAAAGAATGAGACGGAGAGATAGTGAGAGAGAGAGAGATGGAGAGAGAGAAACGGGGGGGAGACAGCTGTGGTGGAGTACATAGGTGTATATATCACTGTTGGCTGTGTCGAGAGGTGAGATGAGTTCTCCCACTCTTCAGGGACAGGCAAATTAATTGCTCTCTGGAGAGGTGGGAACACAGAGTGAGGTCATCCAACTAGAAGACTTGCCGCCCGGCTCTCACACAAACACGATGAAACTAGGATTACCGCTGAGGGGGAAGGAGAAAACTATTACGTTCACTCATGGTTGAGTGAATGTTTTTTTGGGGGGGAACAGCTAAGGGGTGTAGAGAAAACCAGACTTGTACATTACTCACTCAGAATAGCATGTATGGTCTGAGCTGCGAGAACAACCTTGACATGAGGTAACTTTTCCATCAACTGGAAAATTAATTTTGTTCTCCTGACCTCCCTGAAACTACAGGGGTACTGTACATTCAGACAGGCCTGGTGGCATCGTCCACTACGATACAGGACAGTTTGTCTGGGTAACAGTGGCCTACAGCATGTGTTCGTCTGCGTGGATGACCATGCCTGTTCTGCCAGGCCAGGCCAGTATACGCTCGTCTTGTAGCATCCAGGGGGCTGTCCTTTGAAGAGGCCTCAAAGCTCTCCCCCCCCCCCCACACCCCTCCCAGCACTCCCAGCGCTCCCCCGCCACCGAGATATGGGCATTGACATTAATGTGACATATTGACAGTAATGTGACATTTGAGAAAGTCTACTGCTGTTAATTAGCCCAGTCGTTCTTGAGTCTGAAAGGCTAATGTTTCAACCCCCCCGCCCCCACGTCTATGCCAGACCAAACACGCTGACATTTAAACAATCTGCTCGCTATTTTACCAAAGAAGACTGAATAAAAAGGAGCTCTGGCTCGCCATCATCAACGCCACTCTGGACACGTTCTGTTGAGCACAGCCAGTTCAAAGCTGCTGCTTATGAGACATTATACAATTCTCTCCTCCTCCTCCTCCCTCTCTCCTCCTTCTCCTTCCCCCTCTCCTCCTCTTTCCTCTCTCCTCCTCCTCCCTTTCTCCTCCTCCTCCTTCCCCCTCTCCTCCTCCTCCTTTTCTCCTGCTCCTACTCCTCCTCCCTCTCTCCTCCTCCTCCATCTCTCCTCCTCCCTCTCTCCTCCTC
>NC_140247.1:23199908-23222408 GCF_949987555.1 Borostomias antarcticus | reverse complement strand
AAGGAGTCATGTTTCTCCTAAATATAGTAACTATATATATCCTGTAACACTCAACCGCAACGTTTTTTTCTGTCTCTGGGCCACAGACCTGAGAAGGTGATGTGACACTAACGCATGTAGGGGTCGAGCAAGGACTGCACAAGCCAGGAGCTCTGATTCGTAACACATGCTAGAAAGTTCGGGGGAATACAAAACATCAAACAGCTTGGGATTTTGATTTTGCGCATCCTTACGCTGACCTTTAGAGTTTCTATTTTGATTTCTCCATCTCCATTCGCAAAGGCAATCTCTCTCAACACAAGGTAAGTAGGCTATAGTTTTTGATGTAAAAAAAAAAGCAAGCAATGTGTCCCAACTCAAAATTTTGTATGGATAGACGGTGTTCAATAAAAACGTAAATATTTATAAAATAAAATATTTTTTAAGAAAGGGAAATATGAAATACTTGGTTTCAATTGTGATTATCATTAGTTTAGCTGGTGAAACTAAATTATATATTACTGTTAAAAGAAAAAAAGCTGAATTTTAAACTGGTTATGGAATTGGAATATCTACCATATTGTTGCGGAAATAATTTCGATCAAGTTTATTCTAAGTTAGTTGGCATTACTCGAGTGTGTGGCGCATTCATTTGCGCCCCATTGGAATCCTGCACACTGTCTCTCCTTTGTTTGATGGGTTTGTATGCGCCGATGGGCAGGTGCGCGGCTGTATGCATTCCACTGCGCGTCAGTCACCCAAGATTCCTAGGGTTGAGACAACACACGAGGGGGGCAGGACAGTTTAATTTAGGTGTCCCAATGCATCCCTGCAAGAATATCTTACTGACGAATAAACAGCTGTGCCCATTGATCCACGTGAACATTGGGACCTTCGGGTTAATGTTTAGGCATTGAGATTCATCTGCTGCAAGGCAAGCGCACAGGTTTTCCATTCAACAATTTTGCTTCGGTTTCCTTCGCGCACCCAGGTGAGTGCGCTTTAAGGACGGGTCTTGTTCTACTTTACGGCGATTCCGACGCATGCATGACTTCATGACAACTAGTCCGTTTTCCACGATCCAGTTTTTCTGTGACAAGGCTGTGAGATTACGCACGACATTTGGCAAATCCTTGTTCAAGATGGTGTAAATTACATTTGTGCGTAAAAGCTGTACAGTGATTTTTTCATGTGCCATTTGGCTTGACATTTATGTATTAACATTTATATCACTTTCCTCCATTATAATATTATTACTAATAGTAGCCTATCCTATGTGCAATGGCTAAGAGATGTTATCACAATACAAATGATGGTAAATAATGTATTTAATATCGGCCTAATGTAAATAAAAACAAAGCAAAACAAAAACGTCAAACACCACAAGGTAACCTATAGTCTAAAGCAAATAATTGAGATAAACTTCCAGGTTTTTGTCAGTCTGGGCTACAGCGCAATCTGCTCCACGCAACCCTGCTTGATTCCCAGTCCAACGTATCTTGCAATGGTGGTTGGAGGCGGAGTTTTAGGGTAAATAATTAATATTAACGTCGTAAATGCATTGGCGTTATTCAATTGTGAAATAAATCTAACATCGTGTGTGCACATAATACCAAAGATTCGCTAGTATTGCTCTCACTTCGTGGATCCTGTTGATTCGCCTAGGATATTTCGCGGCGCATGTCATGCCCTGGAATAGATATAGGCTACAGCTTCACAAGGAAACCTTCTCGCGTTGTAAGCTCGTGGATGGCATTTGCGGATACCCCGGAGTGTGGAGAGGGTAGTTCCTCTGGTCTTGCTTAATTTGATGCCCTTTCCATGTCTCTCTGACGTCGATAGACACCCGCTGGAAGCCCTGTACTCATTTTCTTAGCTTTTTTCTCCATTCCTTTGTCACAGCTGAGGGTAGTGATTTTCTAGAAGCAACATAGCGGAATTCATAGTGGAAGGGCTTTTCTTTATCAATGTGCATTGATGTAGCAGAAAACGTGAAGGAGATAAGGTAAGACTATCTAGTTATTCAACGACTAATCGGAAATAATGATGGTTATGTCCATGGATAGGTTGTTGCCCAGACTTCTGCGCTTTTGTGAACTCATCTGTCGTGTTAAGTGAGTGAATATAATGTAGCAACAACTGGATATTCATTGATAGCTTGTGCGCTGCCCTGGGTTATATTGCTTTGTGTCACCCTCTCCTCTCTTCGAACAACTTGCTTCGCCTAATCATTATACCAATTTTTGAAGACTAATTGCATTATTTTTCTTGACTTCTCACAGAACCCTTATCTCAGCACCTGGCAACGATTTAATTGAAGAAACTCTCTGTAAGCGACTAAAAGGATTTCGATTCTTTCGAGTCTAAATCGGGAATTACACATCCAAACTGGGATCTATGAGCGGAAAAGTGGCGAAGCCTAAAGAAGAAAAGGATGCTTCCAAGGGTAAGAATTGGAGCCTTGTAGCCATAAAGGAACCACTTAGTTTTAAAGCGACCGTGCGTCCATTCATCTCCAGCAGCCTTTGAGATTTCTGAAAACAATTATTATGGTGGCTTGCCCACCCAGTGGCGCGTCATGCTTCCAATTAAATCTGTGGGTTGTCTCGTTTAGACTAAAATATAAAGGACACGAACGATGATTGTAACCGATTTAGGCCTATTACATGTTCAGTCATGGGCTATGGCTGTAGCATGTCGAATAAGGCATGATGCAACAAATAATGAATTCAAATGGCTAAGGCGAATATTCACATTGAAATAAGATAATGGTCGCGCTGTCGCTTTAACGTGATGAGTATGGAACAATAATGTCACTGGCATCCTGCTGAAAACCCCTCTGTGTTTCTCGCTTGCACCCATTTGCCCGGATCTACGTTCTTGACACAATGCTGCTGGTCTTCTACGCATAGGGGTGACGTGGGCCCACTATTTTGTTTTGGAAGCTCGTGCGCTAATGGCCCTCCGCACGCGCGTCTCCAGAACCCGCGCGCTTTGTGTCGGGATGCTGGCGGTCCATTGCCATGGAGACAAAGGGGAGACCGACAGTGTTGCTAGAGAAACCTCGGCGAGGATGAATGTTAAAATGTATCGACGTGCTGGCTGTGCACGTACAGCAGTAGCCTACAGGTTTATCCTATGCATTTGTTTTGGTGGCTCTAAACTGAGAGATCATCAAAACTGAACGTAAACAGCATGTGGAAGCTGAGAACAAAGAGCCTATGCCGATTTAGACAGCCTATTCTTAGGTCTAGGCTATATTTCAATTCCAATATAGCCCAATTATCCATTTCTAGCCTAATGAAATAGTGGTAGTGCTAGCTTATGGCTGGTGACTAGCCTAATACTGATTCAGCCCTCATGATTTCATCATATTAAGCTTTATGATGAAATGAACATCATATTAGGCAACACCTGTTCATTTTGATGCAATTATCTTTCCAGACAATGTGAAGCTTTGGGGTATTTTATCCACGTTTGTTTTATGATGATGATGATTACGATGGTGATTATTATTATTATCATCATTACTATTATTATTGTTGATATTATTATTATTGATACTAATAATACTATTATTAATAATAACAATAATAATAATAATAATACATTTGTGCCCAGCACTTGTGCAAAGTTGCTCTTTATCTATGTAGTAATGGTGTATTAATGCTTGTCCTCACTCCTGAATCAAGTAATTTAAATTGTGCTCTTGTGGCAGTTGTAGAGGGTCACATTATATAGGCTAACATTACATTATATTACATTACAGTCATGTAGCTCACACCTTTGTTCAGAAAGAAGTCATTATACTAATAGTTAGTTAGTCCTACTAGAAGTTAGTTACTAACTACTACTATTACACTAATTGCATACTAAATGGTATACTTCTTCTTCCACCTGGTGGATGGAGTACACGGATAGGCTACCAAACTTTTCTCTTTGTCCTGAAAACTATTTCACTTTTTCTTTGATGCATTCATGAGAGGCTGAGCTGTTCGCCTGACTGAGGGCTCGCTGCGATGTCAGCTGACCAGTGCATGCCTTCGCTCAGCTGGGCAGATATGGCTTCACTTCACATTCTGTTATTCAGCTTCCAGCACTGCTGAGATGTGCACTTGCAGTCGGCTCTTTATGTCTTTAAATACACACACCACTGCAGTGACTCGGGGGAAGCCGGGGGCCGAGTTTATTTTTGTTTTCTTGTTTTATTTTCAGTAGTGTTCAGTTACGTCTCAAATTCCACAGACTGTGGTCTATCTATACAAGACATTGTTTGTCTGGGCATTCCTGTCCTGGTTTTAAATCCTGGAAATAACAGAATTAAGTCCAAGACGTACCTTAAGTGTACCCCATCACTTTAAGTGTTTAAGTGTCCCTCCATGACGAGCTGCAGCAGATGGGGAGAACCTACAGTCACAAGCTCATCCCACCCAGGTGCAAAACAGAGCGCTTCAGCTGCTCCTTTGTGCCAGTAGCCATCAGACTCTATAACAGCGCCTCTGTGTCCCCGCACTGCCCCACCTGCCACCCCCATGTCATGGCTGTATGTGTATGTATGCATAATATGTATATGTATATAATTATTATACATATGAATACATATTGTATGTATATACATGTGTTATATATTTTATGCATACTGTATATATTTTTTATACTCTTCTATATTCTCTACTCTACTACTGATGGATATTCTTACTCTGATCTATCCTGTACATTCGAACTGCTGAAACGTCAACATTTCCCCTCCCTGGGGATTGTTAAAGTTCATCCTCTTTTCTCTTATCTTAAACAAAGATTGTGCTAACAGCTTTAGAAAACGTCATGAATTGGACCAAACTCCTTGTCTTTTATCTCATCATGACAGGCCAAACCTGTGGTGTTCCTTTTCCGGTCCTTATTTCCAGAGTGAGAAAGCAGATTGAGGGTCAGAGAGTGTGAGGATCAGGACTTTCATAGAATAGAGCGATATGAAGCAAACACATCTAACCTCCATCCCCTGATTCACTCAGTGGATGACCACGCTTCACTGCCTCATATGATAGGAGCACATCCTATGACAGTAAATGAAAATACACAGAGACAGAGAGAGAGAGAGAGAGAGAGAGAGAGGGAAAGTAGAGAGGAAAAATTGAGAGGGAGGAAGGTAGACAGAGAAAGGAAGAGAGATGTTGAGAAATAAAGAGAGAGAGAGAGAGAGAGAGAGTGAGAGAGAGAGAGAGAACAAGCAGTGTATTTGGAAGAGAGAAATATCGTCTCCAATATTAAGGCAGGCCGATCAGTATTCAACTCACGTTCATTTTTCCATGTGACGATACAGCTAGAATGTGACAGAGGGGCCTATAGAGAGACATTTATTCCCTTGCACAATACCAGGAAGTAAGTGCTGATATTGACTCCTTAGAGAGAACTTTGAAGACAAGACTCTTTCTCTCAGTTCTGTAAATCTTCACTGGAAACTTCCTAGTAGTAGGACAGACCTCCCGGTCTCTCGGGGAGAGCCAGTCAGTGAATGAATGTACAGAGGGGAGCAGAATAAAGCAGAGGCAGAAGGAATACGGGTTGCATATTTGCGGGCAGACTCGGTACTAAGCTGGAGGCCAGCCACGGAGCAGATAGATATATATAGATAGATATCTGGAGAGAAGTTTGGAGTCCCGGTACTAATGAGAGAGATGGCAGCTCTATGCTGCACTAGCTGCTTCCACACCTGAGGTAATCAGTAGCAACACTCCGTGACCACTGCATCATCAGGCTGTCTTGATCCAGTGACCGTTTGAGTTTGGGTCAGAATAGCCAGAAAAGCATGCTGACTTGCATACTGCAAAATGTGACCAGATGTACATCCTGGTATTTTTGCCATACTGGATGTGGCGTACTACAGGTATGTATTGTGACATAGGCATACTATATACTGTAGTATGGAAGTATGTGATTCAGAACACAGCCAATGTTTCTTATACATGTTTCAATCCTGAATCAGTACTACAAGCTAGCTTTGTGGCACACACAAGTCTAACGTAGAAAAACACTGATTTTACCTTGAAACTTGACTTCAACACTTCGAGGGACAGTTCTGGCAGAAGGTCTCATCAAAGAAACACTGATATAATATCCTCCACTTTAGGCTTTTATACTCCAGAGCCTGGCAACGTTTATGACCAGGATCATAAACCAGGAAGAGTTCATAGCAGCTGAAGGCGTGGAGGTGTCTGTAGGATACTGTACTGTATGAGGTGTAGGATACTGTACTGTATGTGGTCGTATAGAGTGACACAGGGGAGCAACAGGACATGACTGAAAGTATCACATAGGACCTAATCATCCCTGAGTGACACAAGGTATCAACCACTTAAATCAGGGCATGTCTCACAACCCAGCAGTACATTGACGGAGGTCCTCACAGGTCTGGTAACATGCGGGTGTGTGAACATTGGGTGGGTGGTGTTCCAGCAGGGTGGTGTTTCTAGTCTGTCCTCTCGTGTGGACTGAGACTTGTGCCAAGTCCAGTAGGGCGCCATGTCCTCTAAGGCAGTGTCCTGACGGCGATCCGGTCCGGTCCGGTCACATTGCCCGGAGGTGGCCCCTGCCCGCCGCCACCACGCATCAGAGACCTGGCGCTCCGCACCGCCGAACACTCGCGCCGGAGTGGGGGAGGGGGAGGCCGTGTCCTCGGTCACCCTCAGTGCCGTGTCACTGATGGACAAGCCTGGAGGTGATTGGTGCGTTCCTCGTGGCTCCGCCGGTCTGTCTGTATGAGTGTGTCTCTCCCTCCGCCGACCATCCTCTTCTCTCTCTTTCTCTCTCTCTCTCTCTCTCTCCCTGTCTCTCTCTCCCTGTCTCTCTCTCTCTGTTTCTCTCTCCCTGTCTCTGTGTCTTTTTTTTATTTTTTATTTAACCTTTATTTATACAGGTAAAAAAAAACACGTTGAGTTCAGAGGACTCATTTTCAAGTGTGACCTGTTCACAATCATTCAGCACTCGTTACACTAAGTTACAAACAACAGGACAGAATTACAATAAAACATACAGGACTCTCTCCCTGTCTCTCCCTGTCTCTCCCTGTCTCTCCCTGTCTCTCTCTCTCTCTGCCTCTGTTTCTCTCTGACCTTCTCTCTCTCTCTCTCCCTCTCTCTCTCTCTCTCTCTCTCTCTCTCTCTCTCTCGGAGGAGAGCTCCTCAGCTCAAATGTGACCGATTTCAACTCGTTTGCATTGTGTACTTTTATTCGCCAGGGGTGGATTTGAACCCAGGTCTCCCACGGTGGTGTAAACATCATTTTAACCAGCTACGCCACTGAAAAGCCGACCATTCTGTGATGCAGCCAGACGTTATTTATACTAGTGCAGCGAATTATAAATATTGTAACATATACTGAATCTAAGCACATTTCTGTTAAATATTTAGAGCTGTTCACTTAGACTTTGGTTACTTTCTATGCGTTGGCTCATTTGATCTTAGTTCCCCCGAGGCCAGCCTTACTCCGACACGGCTTGCTCTCCCCTGATCCCAGAGAGCTGCTAAACGTTCCAGCGGAGCTTACCCTCGTTCCCTCACGTCCTGAGGACAGAGCTCCTCTGGCCCCTCAATCTCTAGAGGACCGGGTGTTGTGATGCATCCGTCAGCCAGGCTTGCTGGTAATCCTCCCAGCTCCGGGCCGTCCCAGGTGACCCGCCGGATCCCGCAGAACTCATCACACCGAGGGTCACCGAGGGGCGACTGTGACTCTGTTTCGCTGTATTTTACTCAGGTTTCAGCTCGTTTTCATCATATCGCTCTCTCTCTCCTTCCCTGTCTTTTGCTTCCTCTCTGTCTCTCTCTCTCTCTCTCTCTCTCTTTATCCCTTTTCTCTGTCTCTTTCGTCTCTATCCATTTGTATCTCTGACCCCTGACGTCATCAGGCGGCATCGCTCCCTTGGTAGCCGTGTAAGTCGGCCACGTCCTCCCCTCCCTCCCCTCACGCTCACAGGGATGGGATGGCTGCCGTTCTCATTAAGGGAAAGATCACTGCTTCTCAGATACGGAAACATCTCCCTAGTGGAATCAACATTCAGACATGTGGGTTATAATCGGAACCGTTAAATTCAGATTCACATTCACATTCAGATTCAGGTTATATTTTAGTCATGTAGATTTGCACCTATGAGGAATTTGCCTAGGCCTGTTAGTGCGTGACAACAATAATACTAATAAACCTAGTGCAAGACATTCCTATATTGTGGGGGTATTTTAACAAATGAGTCTTGATGCTTGATTATTAGTAGATATTCCTGGTGGTCTGTACTGTACTGTATGTGTCCGGCAGTCCAGTTAACGATCTAGTTATCATTCCACCTGAGGTCTCTCATCTCAGCAATGGCCTGCGATCAGAGAGCATCTCTCATGGAGATGTGGGATTAAGCATTGATTCAGGATTTGGGATTACAGCAGGGATGGAATTGTTTTTAAGTCCAGAAATGCACTCCGTGCTGGTTTTATTTCCATCTAAAACTCAATCCCCTATAATGTGTGTCCAACTGCCCCGATGACCGTTTTATACAGAGATAGACCATATTTGTGAGTAGGTCTCACTCCCTGCCCCTGTGTGCATGGCTGTTTGTAGCAGCTAAGGGCTATTCAACCCCTTATCTGAATCCCCAAGTGTTCACTGAGGCCTTACTACACTAGGGCTGGTGAGTGGACAATCCCTTTAAGACTGAGACCTTTCTACACTAGGGCTGGTGAGTGGACAATCCCTTTAAGACTTGGCTTAAGACCATAACAAGAAGAGGCAGAGAGCGACTCGTTTCCCACAAGGCCTATTATCTGGAAAGCTGAACACAGACCACGTCAACAGAGAAGAGCTCTTGTGTGTAGCTTTGTCAGCGTCCCACTGTGAGTGGAGGGGCAATTTACATGGTGTCATATGGGTTTCTTTGCTATTGGTGGCACCGAGAATGATTTAAATGGCCGAATGAACTATGACCCCCCCTTGTAAGACATCCTCCGACCCTCAGCTGTCTGACAGAGCGTTCATCAGGCCTCGGGTCAAACTTTATTTTTTTCCGGTAACAACTAACAACACCACACGGTACACCGCAACGACATGTATCACCACATCAGTGTGAGGCCCTACCGGTTAGGAACGGACAGAACGAGGAGACCACATGGTGGACATCCTGCTCTGGCTAGCTAAAAGAAGGAAAGTGCCCTCTGGGGTGTGGACAGAGGAGAATGTTCAAGTATCCATGTGGGCCTTTAAGCACCTTTCCCATATGGCCAGCTGATATCACTACTGTATATACACTATAGCTTCTGATCAATACGGTCTGCTCTTTTCAACGACGGGATCTTTCTGGTTCATGCTAGCATTTTGTGACCCGGTGGGGAGTGGCAAGGCAGAGCACAGCGGGAGCAGAGATCAGCTGTGTAGAGTGAGGACACGAAAGCAATTATCAGAAGGTCAGAGATCCCTCGGAGTCTGCCGCACCCATCACCATCAACCTCCGGTGTCAGACGGAACAAGCGCACATGGACCCTGCCGGGCTCCACACACACACAAGTATGCACTGGAGGTTCAGGAGAGGGACTACTGGACGCTTGGAAACATCACCGCCGATGGTGCTCGCCTCCACGTCCTCGTGAAGTCAAGGTCCAGAAGTCACGTCCTGTAAAAGGCGTTTCCTGGCCCCTGACGGTTGATCTATTTTAAACCCCTGCTGAGGATTAATAGTTTTGTCCGGACACGAAGCAATTAAAGTTGTTGGAAACTATAAAGGGGGATTAAGAGGAGGTAAGAACGCGAGGCGATAAGGCCGGTCCAGTGGTGACCGACAGACAGGGGCGGGATGGCGGCTGGAGGAGGGACGAGAGGATAGGAGCTGTATACTGTAGGCGCTGAGGGGCCAGTTGGTGCTGGAGGAGAGCCTGGTAGCCCGTGGCCAGAAAAAGGCGCCAAGATTAGCTTTAGCAATTAGCATTAGCCTGGTAGCCTGGGGCCTGTGAGAGGAGCTGAGAATAGCCTTAGCGCTAGCGCTACCGTTAGCCCTATAGCGCTAGCCTAGCTGTAAAGGATCCTGTGATTATACCAGCTGTATGCCGAATTGAGAGGCGGGCTGATCTCCTCGCTGCACACGACGGATGGTAATGTTCAAAAGGGATTATTTTCCTCCCTCGTCCCCCCTCCAGCAGCTCATTTAACCAGCGAATTAGAAGCAGGTCCTCACATATCTGGTCCCAACAGCCCACTCGGCTCGCCGGCTCTCACGCCGTGAATAAGACAACCTGAATGTACAAAGTCTTGGCCAGCAGTCCTCTGTAGTCGTGGTGTGGGTGGAGAAGACCAAGGAGAAGAAGAGTAAGCATTTCTGGCAAGGCTGTTAATCAAAGCCAGGCCTCCACCCTCTGCTCTGCCCGCTCCGTGGGCCTTATGGGGGTTACTGCTATTGACCACATTGATCTGTGGGTCACTCTCACTCTCGCAAAACAGCTGTTTCATTAGAATACAGATAGGGCCACTCCCTGGAGGCAGGGCATGGCCATGGAGGAGCGTATGGTTGTCCTAGCTCACAAATGGTTGATGGGCAGGTGGAGGGACAGTGGACAGTCATGGCAGGATGGGGACAGGCTAGCCGGCCATAGCTAGCGGTGACAGGCCACTACAGAGTGATTGAGGGGCTTCTCTTTGTCTGCTAATTAAAATGGCTCCGTCTGATGACTGAAGAAGAAATGAAAGGAGGATTGCAGCAGCTTCCTGCAGTCTGTGTTGGCTATAGGACTGGGCCCACCATGGCAGCTGTGTGTGTATGTGTGTGTGTGTGTGAGAGAGAGAGAGAGAGAGAGAGGGAGGGAGGGAGGGAGCTAGATAGATTACTGTACTTTTAAGCTGTGCAGTTAATGCTCCTTTTTCTAAGACACCTTTTATGAATGATTGTGACTGAAATCTACTGTTGGGGAGTGGGTTATGATAGGCCGTCTCTGGAGGGATCGTCTGAAGGAGAGTTCAATATTTAAAGCATTTCTTTGCCAGGTATTGACCCGGCTGGAGCTGCGCTATGAAGCACCATCGCCATCGGTCCTGTCCCTCCAAGGAACCATCCATTCAGGCGGGGCGGAGACAGAGGACAGGGACAGGGACAGGGACAGGAGGACAGGGACAGGGACAGGGACAGGAGGACAGGGACAGGAGGACAGGGACAGGAAGACAGGGACAGGGACAGGAGGACAGGGACTGCATTCTGAGGGAAACTTTTATGCACTGCGCCCTGCAGGCAGTGTAACAGATGAAGGCGGGCTGAGGCAAATTAAAATGTTCAAACGGAGAGATAAAGGCTACAGAGCCCAACGGTTGGTTATCAGATAACCCAATTAGGACGGCGCGCGTGCAGCGGTGTGAATGGGGTCCGCGCGGCCGCGTGTTAACAACAAGAGAAGACCCCACTTGGCGACGAGGGTGGGGCTATTGTGAGAATGACTTCTAAATATAGCCTCGATCCTTCGCCGGTCGCTCAAGCTGATTTCACACAGTGCGGACGGCTGGGCCGGCGTCACGGCTGCTCCCGCTCGCTCGCTCCCTCAAGAGAGAGACGTCATTTACATAATCAGACGCAGCCACGGCAACAGAGCCCCCGACCAGTATAGGAGGAGCCATCCATCAGTCAGTGGGGGTCGCTGCTGGGGCGCGTCCCTCACACACACACACACACACACACACACACACACACACACACATACACACACACACACACACACACACACACACACACACACACACAGCGGGGGATTTGATTAGTGATTACAGTGTGGGTCAGAATAGAATAATAGGAGTTCTCAATAAAGCAGCAGCTGAGTCCACTTGCTCTGAGTCTGAGGGAAATGTGTGTGTGTGTGTGTGTGTGTAGGTGTAGGCGCGAGGGTTGGTGTGTTGAAGGTGTATGTAAGTGTGTTTTCAGGGTGGTGACATGTGAAGAGTCGGTTGGTGTGAGGAGGCCGTAGGGCGGGGCGGTGAAGGGGGGGGGGGGGGGGGTGAGAAGGCATATATTAAGCAGAGCGTGTCTGGTGTACGCTGGCGAAGGGGAAAGCTGTGTAGAAGGGCGAGGGCACGGAATCATGGCTGAGAGAGGGGTGAGAGGGTGAAGCCGTGAGGGGGTGAGGGAGCACGAAGGGAGGGGCTGACTGGACTGAGGCTGATTGGAGGAACCTGCGAGGGAGGCGAGGGAGGCTCACGCCAGCCTGTCTCAGGATTGACGTTCCTGCTTTTCTGTTTCGGCTCCTCTCTCGCTCAGTCAGATGTCGTTTGAGATATTCTGTGGCGAATGATGGCGTCTTGAGCGCCGTCACGGCTGTTACGCTGTCACGACCCACCTGGGGGCAACGCCTGAGGGCGTCCTGACGGGGAACATCACAGCGCGGCGCTGGGAACTGCTCCGCCCTCGACCGCCACCGAGGGCGGTGCGGTCTGCCCGACACATCAGGGGGCGCGCTCCCCTCCAGCCAGGAACCGTACCGCGGTCGGAGGGATCACCAGAGACCCCAGCCACCCCGACTGTGGCCCGTTTCAGGCGCTGCCGTCGGGCAGACGCTGTGGCAGCCTCACCGCCCGTACCTCCGAGCTCCGAGACAATTTGATTTGTTTTTATACAACGGTTAGTTCTGATTCTTGATTCTGATTGGCTGGAAGCCGTGTTAAAATACTTTGTAACACACACCTGGGACTGCATATCATTCCATTTTCAGTATTAATGCGCCTCCCATTTGATCCAATGCATTGTAGTTGTTGTTGTTGTTGCTTGGCAACCCATTTGTTAGGGGAACTATTTTGCTCGGCGGAATTGAGGGAATGATGCTTCGTTTTGAATAAATCTTAATATTTTACATTGCTGTGTGTCTATTTTACACTAATAGCTGTAGTAACCTTTGTATAAAAGCAATAAACGGCCTCCGCTCCGCTTCGCGTCATGCCTAACAACGCCCCCTAGCTGTTATAAAATCAGAAACGGCCTCTCGTGGTTTATTGCTTAAATATCAAGCAACCAGATTCCTGAACAATGGCCGCTAACGGTCCGTCACTCACACACAGGCTCCCTCAGACTCCTACTGTACACAAACACACACCCGCATGCAACAGGGCACATTTGCACCTTCATGCACTTGACACTTTATGCACACTAAAGCCTTCTACTACTGTACGTCGTATTGCAGAGTAATTATTCTTGTAGCTATTCTGCCCTACAGTACAAAGCAAAAAGCCAGTAACTTACCAGAGTGCGGAACGGAGAAAAATGTTTTTTGCCTCTGGGACTTTCTGCTGTCACTGTAAATCCGACCCCTTATTTTCTTCATAATACAAGATATTTTTCACCTGACAAAATATGTCTTTAATGTGACAAAAATGATTATGACTCATTTTTGACCAAAATTTAAGTCACTGGCTTTTTCCTTTGTAGGGCAGTTTTTATGATTATTTTCCCGTATTACACTTCTATACTTCTTACTGCCATAATCTTGTGTTGATATTATGTTCTTGCTATGAGGTTGAGGAGCCAGGAATCCAAGGATTTTAGTCCCCTGTACATGTACTATTATTGCAACAGTTACTAGCAGTTAGTACTAAGTCGCTTGGGATAAAAGTGTCTGCTAAATGACTGTAATGTAATGTACAAAGGATATAGCAATAAAAATATGTGAATCTAAATTTGTTATCAAAGGACACACATCACCCACTGCAAGACAAGAAAGAGAGAGAGATGAGTTAGAGAGAGAGAAAGGTAAAGGTGCTTTATTCGTCTTTTATACTATATGACACACACACACACACACACACACACACACACACGCACAGACACACACACACACACATGGTGGGAGCGGCGACACAGAGAAACACACACACGCATGCAGGATTATTGTAGTTGCTTAAAAATGAAAGTACTTGCCAAAGCCTGGGTTCGCTTAAAAAGATGTTCAGTCAGGTTTATTAAGAAACAATACGGTTGCAAACGGACTTCAATAGTAAAAACACAGAGTGATTCTATCAGAGAAGTGAAAGTCAGATCGCCAAACTGCTCCTTATATTGCTTCAAACCAACGAGGTAGTAGGTGTCATTTGATTGGCTGAGTCGGATATCACCCAGTGGGCGGGGGATGAAAACTCACTTTGAATATACTTTGAATATAGACAAAGGTCTGAGTCAGGGCAGGAAGGACAAGGTGTGGCCTTTCTGACTTGAACAAAGAAGGGATGAAGAGCAAGGCAGAGGAGTCTGTTTACAATTACAAAAGGGAGGGTTGGGTGTTTATAATCATAAAGGGAGATTGAAACCTAGGGGTTTTCAGGGGGCTTGATGAATAGAAAAGACATGAATCTGAATAGTCTTGAGACTGTGTGTTAAATTCCATGACAACTCCCTCATCTGTGGCTGAAAACAGCCACAAAATATATACATCAGATATAAAATAAGCATAATCAAAAAAAATAAAAAAATAAAAAAATAAACACAAATTTCAAAAACTATATGCTATACATGTGGAAAGGAAGTAATTTCTCCACTAGGTGGAGCAAGAACAAAAATGCAAATTACGCTTTAAAACTCCTTGTTACAGAAATTTGACAGGAAACAAGGTAAAATAAAAACATGTATAGTCTAAGAGTGGACAACCATTCACCAAAAACCCTTGATTTAAATTTTGAATAAGGCAAAAAGATAAATGGTTAGCAGTGTAAGAAGGGCAAAAAACCTCTTGGTCAATTTAGAGGAAAAACCCAAAACTTATTTATCAACTCATGTTTCAACCATTGCAACTCTTGTAAACAAATATGATATTTTTTCAAGATAATTATAAAGTTCATTCACTCTTGTTGTGAATAATCGCATGTAATTTCTTCTGGATCGTAGCTTCCATGTTTGCGTTTCTGAATGTTCAATGTAGGTTCCAGTGTGTGCGGTTAGAGGTGCAGTCATTGCTGTTGAGCTTGTCCACGTTGTCATAACAACCACGAGAAGGAGGTGACCGGCAAGGTCAGTCTCCGATTGCTCATCAGAGGAGAGGGCAGTGTGGCGGTGACCGTCAAGGTCACTCTCCGATTGCTCATCAGAGGAGAGGACAGTGTGGTGGTGACCGCTTTGCCCTTGAGATCTCTGGTTTCGGCTGCATGGACTGTCCTCTCAGCTACTTTTGACAGCTATTCCACACAGGCCAGAATGCCATGGTCCTGATTGTTCCATCTTTGACGGGTAGGTTCACCCCGCTACATCTCTCTGACGGGTAGGTTCACCCCGCTACATCTCTTTGACGGGTAGGTTCATCCCGCAACATCTACTTCTCTTCCATGTTTTCTGGCCTGTTCTCAGGCTGCTCATTTGCTCCTGGTAGTCTCTTGTCTCCCCATTTGGCAGGTCTACATAGAGCGGTCAGCCAGCGAGCTCTCGGAGGGTGAGGAGGGAGTCCCTGTCCTGGTTCAGCAGGGTGAAGGTGCGGTGGGACACCACACAGCCAGGGCGAGTGCTGAACCCGGTCCACACGGTACTGCTCCACGTAGGGCCGGCCCGGGTCGTGCTGCTGGAGGGCCACCTCGGCGCTCCCGGTCCCCCAGTACAGGCTGATGAAGTGCTCCGTCTGTGGATCCACAGATGAGAGAGACAAACAGAGACAAAACAGAAGAGCAAAAGAAGAGAGTCCTCTGGTCTGGTCTCCCTGTTCCCTTCTTTGGTCAGGAACGGTTATCAGCAGTCTGTAGGAGATACTCAGAAATATGGTTAAGCGCAAGCTCCTGCTTTGGGGAAAAAATGTTGTTATTCTGTCAGGAAAACTTAAACAGGGTGACTGTTCAAGTGTCATTTAGAGCCAGTCTGCAGTAGCCTATAGTGACATCAAGGGCAGTGTTAGAATGACTTCAACACGCCCAGTCCTCAGTCATGATCAAGGCAATTGGATTTGGCTCTAGCATTTCTCTCGCGATTTTATGAAAATAAAATAAAATAACCACATTCTCGTCTCAACAAAACAACACCCCCTAAGGGTGAGAGCAAAAATTTCCTGAAGTCAGGATAAAAATAGAGACGGGGCAAAGAAAATGACACTAAAATGAACTGGCTTCATTTACAATTAACTAATCAAAAAACTCCATCAAAGCTTCATTTGTATAGCTAAAATTTGTATATCTAAACCCTCCCTCTTCTGCATTTGAGGACAGAGTATTTGGGCACTGCTCCTGTTTCATACTTATCTGTCGCTCACAGTGAGTTGGTGACATGGCGTTGGTCTGCATCTCACGAACCCCAGATCGCCCATCTGTAGGGAAACAGGCCAGTAATCTCCATCTCCACCTCCGGTGTCCTGTGCCCGTCTCCTGGTTCGGCATTCACCCATCACTCCCGGAACGACAGTTGTCTGTAAAAAACACTCAGAAAAAAACACTCAGGCCCGATGAATGTGCCTCAAACTATAAACATGAGAGATTTAACATAAACATTAAAAATATATAATTGGGTTAGGAGATGCTGTATTCAGGTTAAGAAACTGGCAAACATTATCTATCCCCCCCCACTATCATGTACAAACCTTACGTCCTCAGCTACATCTGTCTCGTCCTGTTTATTTACCTTAAAAAAAATGAGTCTATATTGGCTAGTTAAAATCTACCTTGTGGGTTGTTCAAGGGAACTTCCAGCAGGTGGCGCCGAACCCCAGGTTGCAGGATTCTTTCTCTCATTTCGCTTGCGGTAACTGTGACAGTCTCTGATCCAGTGACCAGTTTTCTTACAATGAAAACACGCGTCAGTTTTGTCTTCGTTTTCGTTTCCCTCCCTCGGTCTCCTCCTGTAGTCCATTCTGTTCCTATGCCTGCTATTCTTGTTCATGTGACGACCCTGTGGTCGTTGTTGGTTGGGAGCAGACGGAAAAACAGAGTTGGGAGGCGGGGCAGCAGCTGCGGGTGAACCAGTCATAGTTTGGGAAGGATGTGTGAGCTCTGAGTGCCGAGTCGGCGTGATAGAGTTAAAAACGGAATGACTAGGAGGGGGGAGGGACTCTGAATATTCATCTCTCTGATTAACTTCGTCAGCTACGCTTCTTTCTGACTTGAAAAAACACTCGTGTGCGAGTATTTCCCACTTCCTGAATGCATTCCAATCTATCGCATTTCCAGGCTTCCTTCCTAACCTAGTCATTTCAAACGCCTGTAACTGAGCCCTAACAGTTGCTAACTCACTAATATTGAGTGTACCGGACAGGGGGAAATCAGAATGCTTCGCCCAGATCAAATACTGTACACAAGCATCATCCCAAAGCCTTTGCGCAACAATCTTAGCTGGCCCAGACAATTTGAGAATATCAAGTGGCGAGCTAGTAACGCTAGTAACAGCACCCATTTTGCACCAAAATCGCTTACGGAAAAACAAACCAAAAGACACTCTCCTACACTCCTTCGTAACACGGAGATGAACGTCTCTCAGACTACTCACTAGCAGTTACGATTTACGGCCCTTAAAACCAGTGTCGGCAAAAAAATAAACAGTACTGTTACCTGAAAAAAAAAAAATATATATATAGCGCTTAAACAACACATACAAGACAGAGCTGAAGTTCAAACAGTAAATACAGCAGACAATCCCGTGCACATACAAGAAAAAAGACAGCAAACTCGCACGGGGACGCAAAAACAAAGACCGACCAAAAGACGACCAAAAATGACGTACATACGACTAACACAAAACAAAGAACGACCAACAGACGACCAAACGACGACTTAACACACAAACATGAAACAAAGGCCCACGTTTACAACAACCTCGGCTGCACTAGCAATTTGGTCCAGGCTAAACCAGATGTCTAGATCCTACCAAATATGTACAGCCACTTGGTGAAAACTAACGCTCGTTAGGTTTACCAAGTCACCCAGGAACAAATGGGAAAACGTTTCTCCAAGAAACGCGGATTGGAAACACCAATCACTCCCTGTAGCTACTATCTCGTTGGTAATCGTTCTTCAACGAACATCAACAATCACTTCGAAGCTAGTTGGCAATCGTGCTAACACGAACATCAACAACGGGGCTTAAGCTAGTTGGTATCGTTCTTGAAACGAAACATCAACAATGAGGCTTAAGCTAGTTGGTATCGTTCTTGAAACGAAACATCAACCATGCTCTTCCTACCCTCGGTAGGACTAAATACCCACGCTGGGGTTTTCTGTTTTCAATAATCTAGACCAACAAGCTGAACCGAAACCAAGGCAAATAACAAGCATAAAAGGATTTTTCAACGTACCGTGAGTTTTGCCGAGTGGAACCAACGGCGGACCTCTCCGAACCAGTGCGCATAGACGCAAAGAGAGAAGTTCCAGAGCGGCTACCGCTTCCGCACGTCTGCGTCCCTCGGTTCCACTCCAGGCGAACCTCACCGCAGTCGATCCCATCCCCGTCGCCAATTGTAGTTGCTTAAAAATGAAAGTACTTGCCAAAGCCTGGGTTCGCTTAAAAAGATGTTCAGTCAGGTTTATTAAGAAACAATACGGTTGCAAACGGACTTCAATAGTAAAAACACAGAGTGATTCTATCAGAGAAGTGAAAGTCAGATCGCCAAACTGCTCCTTATATTGCTTCAAACCAACGAGGTAGTAGGTGTCATTTGATTGGCTGAGTCGGATATCACCCAGTGGGCGGGGGATGAAAACTCACTTTGAATATACTTTGAATATAGACAAAGGTCTGAGTCAGGGCAGAAAGGACAAGGTGTGGCCTTTCTGACTTGAACAAAGAAGGGATGAAGAGCGAGGCAGAGGAGTCTGTTTACAATTACAAAAGGGAGGGTTGGGTGTTTATAATCATAAAGGGAGATTGAAACCTAGGGGTTTTCAGGGGGCTTGATGAATAGAAAAGACATGAATCTGAATAGTCTTGAGACTGTGTGTTAAATTCCATGACATTATCGCCTAAGACATTTTTCCTCTGCGTTTTCCCCCTCCTCTGCGGTCCTTCCTCCACGGGCAGCCAGGAGCAGTGGGCAGCCGTACAGCTGCCCGGGGCCCAATCCAAGTGCTCTGGTCCAGTCTCGTCTTCTTCTGCATGCTCTTATCTGTTCTTCTGCACGTTGGGGTTCTCCGTAGAGGAAACCCACGAAGAGAAGGAGAACATGAAACCTCCAGACAGAAAGGCCGGGGAGATGCCCTAACTGAGTACCGACAGCCCTGTGGAGAACATGCCCCCAGTGACAGCAGTGCCTCATGTGGGAATCGAACCTAGGACCTTCTTGCTGTGAGGCGGCACCATGCCAAAGTGCTGAAAGAGGGAGGGAGAGAGAGAGAGATAAAGATAGAGAGCCATCACAGCAAGCCATCAGGACGCCTCAGCTCTGCTGGAAGTTTAGGCCACAGTGGGGGAGTTAAGATGGAGCCCTCTCTCCGCCCTCCAGCTCTGACACGCTGGACTTCCTGTAAACACTGTACCTCTAAAGACTCGGGAACAGGAACAGCTTCTTTCAGCTGTTTCGCCCCCAACACTGCTGTCTTGGCTCACTCTTTCTGACAAAGTGTGGTTTTTAATTAAGTCAAGTCCTCCATATCCCTCTGGAATATGAAGGGGTGGGTCGTATGCCCACCTCCCTTGTTCTCTGTAAAGCGCATTGTGTTGCCTCTGGGTATGAAATGCGCTATACAAATAAAGCTTTGATTGATTGATTGAAGTCGATTGATCTCTGTGTTGTGTGAATGGAGCGGTGTGGGCCGACCTAACCCTCATATACCTACACTATGTCGGTTGCAGTGCGTTGGTCATTTGAAACAGTACACTGTATATTGGCATGTAAAATAAATACATTTTCATTTTGCACAACCCTTACAGTATCTCTTGGATTACTTTTTAAGAAGCAGCACTTCTACTCCATTGTCTTAACCTTTGACCCTCGGTCTGCCGATCACCCCTTAGGCTACGACCGTGTTTGGGGTCAGTCATACCGTCCGCTTGTGTGTTTGGTGTTGAGGCGGCGTCGAGTGCCTCGTCGCTCCCTGCAGAGCGTAGCAGAGCAGACACACTGGTCGAGTGCCTCGTCGCTCCCTGCAGAGCGTAGCAGAGCAGACACACTGGTCGTGTGTGTTCGCTCTCTCTTCTATTATTCAGGAGGACGAGCATCTATCTAGTCATGTGCTCTGTGACTGTAGGCGCCAGAGCAAGCGTACTGCTGTGACCTCTAACAATGCAGCCTGCTAGAGCCTAGATGAATCTAATTTTCACTCCCTGGTGTGTGTGTGTGTGTGTTCTGTCTTTGGCCTGGCAGTGTTGTAGCAGGGTTCAGTCCAGCCTCTCTGTTCTCTGTTCACCAGAATGGCCGACATCTGGTGTTTGTTTATACAGTAGCCTCAAGTTTGGGTGAGGCGCAAGCAGATTTGATTTGATTTGAGGTTTTGGAGTGATTGCAGCATGTAGTTGTCTGTCTGTTTGCCTGTGTGTGTGCCTGTGTGTGTGTGTGTGTGTGTGTGTGTGTGTGTGTGTGTGTGTGTGCGTGCGCGCGTGCGTGCGTGTGTGTGTGTGTGTAAAAAGGTGAAAAGGTGGAGGAGGCGGCCAGTCCTCACAAGGCTGTGTTGCCCCCGACGGCGCCCCCAACATGATTGAGTGTTTGCTGCGTGCTGCATCTCTGCCCCCCGTCTCTCCTCCCACTGACCCCTCCGTTTCTCCGTCTTTCTTTGTGTCTTACAAAGAGAGACTCACCCCAGAGAGGACGCTTCCGTCTCAAGGTCTCGCTAACTGTTAAGAGTGATATCTGTGCAGTAAAACGACACATCGGAGAGAGGTTTACCTCTATACAAGCAGGATCACATTGCCTAAGTGTAGCAGTGGGGGCCAGTGTGGGTTCACACAAGTCATTTAGGGCAGACGCTCACGCCAGAGGTACCAGATCGGCCCGCGCCGTGCAGCGCACGAGAGGATCCCCGAGGACAGACAGGTGCTGATTCATTAGTTGTTTTTTTACATGTCACGGCTGGCGGAGATGATGGGGGAGACGGGTGGCGATGGAGGCTGAGACACACCCAGCCTGAGGGGCCTGAGGGGAGTGATGGAGGCTGAGACACACCCAGCCTGAGGGGAGTGATGGAGGCTGAGACACACCCAGCCTGAGGGGAGTGATGGAGGCTGAGACACACCCATCCTGAGGGGAGTGATGGAGGCTGAGACACACCCAGCCTGAGGGGACTGATGGAGGCTGAGACACACCCATCCTGAGGGGAGTGATGGAGGCTGAGACACACCCATCCTGAGGGGAGTGATGGAGGCTGAGACACACCCAGCCTGAGGGGACTGATGGAGGCTGAGACACACCCATCCTGAGGGGAGTGATGGAGGCTGAGACACACCCATCCTGAGGGGAGTGATGGAGGCTGAGACCCAGCGTGAGGGGAGTGATGGAGGCTGAGACCCAGCGTGAGGGGAGTGATGGAGGCTGAGACACACCCAGCCTGAGGGGCCTGAGGGGAGTGATGGAGGCTGAGACACACCCAGCCTGAGGGGACTGATGGAGGCTGAGACACACCCAGCCTGAGGGGCCTGAGGGGAGTGATGGAGGCTGAGACACACCCATCCTGAGGGGAGTGATGGAGGCTGAGACACACCCAGCCTGAGGGGACTGATGGAGGCTGAGACACACCCTGCCTGAGGGAAGCGTTGTTCTGCCGTGATGAACAAGCTGCCTCCTTCACACCTGCTCAATATAGCCAAGTCACACCTACTGTGTCTGTGCGTTTCACTGTGTGTGAGTGTGTGTGTGTTTGTGTCTGTCTGTCTGTCCTGGTTGCTCTGTTAGTCTTTTATCATAGCCTTTCAACCGGCCTTTTAAAGCTTTTGTCTTTTCCATCCCTGGGAGAAATAGCAACACCGTTTGAAAGGGAGGAACAACAGCACACGAGGGGCGCTAGGAGGAGGACGCCACGCTTTCATCTGGCCAGCTAATAAGTGCGGTTGGGAGCCTGGGGGAGGATGTTAACACGTCTGTGTGTGTGTGTCTCTGTGTGTACTGCCTAATGAGTCTGTGCCCTATACCCCTTGCGTGGGTGACAACCCAGCCCACCCATGGAGCACACCTCCCTGCCACAAACACGCACACACAAATGCACTCTGCTGCTCCGTGTAACTCTTTTTTCTAACACAAAATGGCTTCCATGCCATCAGGAAAAAGGGGAAGCAGTGACCCATTGGTTGACTGTACTCCATCAGTAGCGCCATACTGACTGTGTGGTACAGTAGTGCCATGCTAACCATGTGTGGTACAGTAGCACCATGCTAACCATGTGGTAGCACCATGCTAACCGTGTGGTACAGTAGAGTCATGCTAACCGTGTGGTACAGTAGTGCCATGCTAAGCGTGTTGTAGCCTACCAGGACCACATTAGCACCGTGCTAACTGTGTGTTACGTAGTGTCATGCTAACCATGTGGTACCAGGACCACATTAACACCATGCTTACTGTGTGGTACAGTAGCACCATGCTAGCCATGTGGTAGCACCATGCTAACTGTGTGGTACAGGAGCATCATGCTAACCGTGTGCTACCATAG
>NC_140247.1:23190165-23192665 GCF_949987555.1 Borostomias antarcticus | reverse complement strand
ACAACAAGAAGGTCTCCGGGCCTTTCTGTGTGGAGTTTGCATGTTCTCTCTGTGTTCGCAAGGGTTTTCCTCCCCAAGAACCCAATACGAAAAACATGCAGAACAGATGCTCTTCAGTCCGGTCCCTGACCAGGACTTGGACTGAGCTCTTGGACTTAGTCTCCGGGCGCCACTGACGAGGCTGCCCACTGCTCCTGGCTGCCCCTGGAGGAGGACACTGACGAGGCTGCCCACTGCTCCTGGCTGCCCCTGGAGGAGGACACTGACGAGGCTGCCCACTGCTCCTGGCTGCCCCCGGAGGAGGACAACTTGAATGGGAAAATGCAGAGGACAAATTCCACCAGCAACCCCTGTAGCTGCATGTTCGTGTTGTGTGATGTGTCGCTGCTGATGTGGGTAATTGTGTGTGCCGTGTGGTCATTAAAGACCCTTCAAGGTCCTGTAATTAATTAATCTCTTAGCCTGTGCTAGGCTGGTGGTGTTAAAGTGTTCAGGTTTGTGTGTGTGTGTGTGTGTGTGTGTGTGTGTGTGTGTGTGTGTGTGTGAACGTGCTGTGTCAAATGTAATGGTTAATCTCTACCTGGTGTGTCCAGGTTTACTAGCCTGTCCTCTCACAGAGGGCGGATTGTTCTGTCCTGACAGTAATAAGACGTGTGATGTAAAACCTCCTACTGTACCAGTACAGTACATCTGTAGGGAACCAGGACAAACAACAAACCACTCCCCCAAACAACTGAACGCCTCCGTACCCCCTGAGCGCCAGCAGGCACCCGTGAAATGAAAGTGAGACGTTTCCCCCCCCCCCTCGTCCTCTTCCTCAAATGCTCGAGGCACTAGAGCAGCAAGAGCTTTCAGAACTCTCTAGAACATGGCACATTGAGCAGGCAGGCAGACACGGAGGACGGTGGTTGGTTGGCGCGCGAGGCTAGCTCCGCAAAACCCATCTCCATCCCATCCCGTCATTATGATCGTCTGTCTCCTCTGGAGGCCAATAACCCAGTCATTAACTGAGAGCCATCAAATACCCGCGGTCATAAAAGTGTGTGTGAAAACGGCGGCGCCTCGAGCGCGCATCCGAGGGGGGGGGGGGGGGGGGTGATGGTTATGAACCTCCGGACCGTTGACGGTTTATTCTTAGTATCACTTCATCTCTGTTGAATAGCACATCTGCTCATATGGCACACACTACAAACACAATAATCAGGGAAAATGAACATCCTGTGGATAACATCTCGCTGCCTGGATAACATTTGCATCAGAGTGGGGTGTGGCGTCGTGGCGCCTTCTGTCTAGTGTGCTCCCCGATCACAAACGAAACGCCGGCGATGCTGTTGCACAAGAGAGTGATGCGAACTGGCTAGATCATGAGCCACACAAAATGGCTGCTGGAGATATAGAAAGGTAAAGTCTCTGGGGCTTAGGGCGGTACTTCATACACTTATTGCTTTTTGTCTTTGTCCTTCAAATACTAAACGTTTTGTTTTCACATTTGTAATGAAAAGTGCACATATCAGTGCTTTTCTATTCTCTTCATCTAGGCTACAAATAGCTATTTTGTGCATGTTCATGAATATTAAATATTCAACATGACATCCCCATTGACAAGGATTTCTACTCCAGAGGAGCATGACAAAAACAAAGTGATTTTGCCAGGTGGGCGTGGATGGCTGAGATGTGTTTCGACTCTAAAAACGTCTTGAGTAATCTGTTTCGCCCCATGTCGATGTTACATAAACTCTGTGCTGTGCAGACATGGTTTTAGTCCCGGTAGCTTCCTGCTAACGAGAGCTGCTCGTCTCTTAGCCTGGTGTCGCCATCCTGGTCACATGACCTCACATTCTGTTTCTCTCCGCAGATCAGTCTAGCCGCGCTTTGATTCAGCCTGATTTCCACCCGGCCAATCACAGCCATTTATCTGATATAAAGCAGGTTTGATACAACGGCTGTTGGTACGATGACTAACCCACGTTCCGTAGCTCTGATTGGTTGTGGGTCTATCCAATTGCGTCCAGAGACATTTTGGTCTGCGACCGGTTTATAACGCCCCTTGGAAATTGAAAATAAACTCATCCTCGTGGTGGTCTCTAATCAGCCTGTCCAGGGGTGGATTTGCTCAATTTCAGGTGTTTCTGAATGACCCCCCCCCCCCCCCCCAAATTGACAGTAATAATAGTCAACCATATTTACCACTCAAGGTAAATTAAAAGATACATGTATGTTGATGGACAGAATTTGTTTTCGATGTATTTTCCGGCATCTTCTACGACAATTTCCCCTTAGATGGAACCAAATGTGACAAATCCAGTTTACTGTAGGATGGGGGGCCTCACGTCGGCAATCTAAAACAGGCCCCCAAATCCCTACGCCCGTGCCTGAGATTCTTATTAATCATGGGCGATGCAAACGCTAGTCGGCTTGCTGTACCTAATCAACGAAGAGGCATGTGGGCAGACCACTATGATGTTGCACTTAATTCTTAATTGATGCGATTGTTCCCCAT
>NC_140247.1:23175165-23180165 GCF_949987555.1 Borostomias antarcticus | reverse complement strand
GAACCACGCTCGCTAGCACGCGCGTGTCCTCTCACAGCGCCTTCCCTTGTACAGTCATTAAGAAAGTTATGTTATGGAATACTGTGAGAGGAATGTTATGTTATGGAATACTGTGAGAGAAATGTTATACGTTTATGGATTACTGTGAGAGGAATGTTATACGTTTATGGATTACTGTGAGAGGAATGTTATACGTTTATGGATTACTGTGAGAGGAGAGTTATGGATTACTGTGAGAGGAGAGTTATGGATTACTGTGAGAGGAGAGTTATGGATTACTGTGAGAGGAAAGTTATGGATTACTCTGAGAGGGAAGTTATGTTATGGATTACTGTCAGAGGAATGTTATACCTGTACATTTATGGATTACTGTCAGAAGAATCTTATATCTGTACATTTATGGATTACTGTGAGAGGAAAGTTATGTTATGGCTTACTATGAGAGGAAAGTTATGTTATGGCTTACTATGAGAGGAAAGTTATGTTATGGATTACTATGAGAGGAAAGTTATGGCTTTCTGCTTAACTGTGCTCTTCCGTTTTAGTCACACTTCCTCCGGTCAACGCAGTGCAGAACCGCTTACGGGGCTATTTTCTATTCTCTTAACTCTATTTTCTATTCTCTTAACTCTATTTTCTATCCTCTTAACTCTATTTTCTATTCTCTTAACTCTATTTTCTATTCTCTTAACTCTATTTTCTATTCTCTTAACTCTATTTTCTATTCTCTTAACTCGTGGCTTGGTCATACCGGAGCGCAACTTTTCCTTAAGAAAATGAACTCTAAGAAAATGTCTCTAATTACCACAAAATAGCATACTTAGCTTTAACGCTTTGAATGAAAAGGCTGCGAAGAAAGCTATGAAAACAGTCCATAACAGCAGAGTAGCCGCAGGGGAGATGTATCAGTGCTTGTCGGAGGGTAGTGAAGAGGAGCAAGATTGCTCAGTGCTGTTGTCAGTTAATTCAGACAGTGCCTCTTGTTGAGGACGGCCATTGTTATGTAACGCCCACATTAATTCTGGTCGATGTGCACTCTCTACCAGGAGAGAGAGGACTTGATTTCTATTCATTGCTTATTTTGAAGTTTCCTGCATGTTGATCCCGATCCTACCCCTGACCCCTGCCTCTATCTGGGCCCAGGCACATTCACGCACACACAGACATACACCAGTGTTTGCCATGTCTCTCCTATGATGTTATTAGCCTCTCTTACTCTGAAAATGTAATTTAATGTTATTTATTGCTCTATAAATGTTCTAGCCGGTAGACAAACATACTCCTGGAGCTTGCTCGATCGCCTTGTTGAGAGGGGTCAGGGAAGAATTTTTTCAGCTCACTTATCTGGGCCCCGGGTGATTACTGTTTTTTTGTTTCCCTCTGGAATATGAAGGGGTGGGATGTCTGCCCACCTCCCTTGTTCTCTGTAAAGCGCATTGTGTTGCCTCTGGGTATGAAATGCGCTATACAATAAAGCTTTGATTGATTGATTGATTGATTGACATAGCCACACGGGCCTCGGAAGTGCTAGTGGTGAAATGAGCAATCTTGACCCACAATGTTATTATGCTTGTTGAGTTCTTAGATAAAGTGGATATTTTGTGACATCTCATCTTTCTGTCAGCAGGGTCCAATCATGGCTTATTTATGCTACTGTGAGGGTTTGGGTTAGCAATAGCCTCTTCATACATGATGAGGAATATCTACTCATTGTCTGCCATCCTCTCACAATTCCTCTCTCTCTCTCTCTCTCTCTCTCTCTCCCTCTCTCTCTCTCTCCCTCTCTCTCTCCCTCTCTCCCTCTCTCTCTCTCTCTCTCTCTCTCTCCCTCCCCCTCTCTCTCTCTCTCTCTCTCTCTCTCTCTCTCAGTAGCATGGCCTCCGCTCTGCGTTTCACTTACACTCTCGTACATATTTAACCTTTATTCACGCTCGTCCATCTCTCCTCCCCCGTCTTCGCGTCTCTGTAAAGTATTCATCCGTTAATGTGGGCAGATCGAAGGGCTCCGATCGTATTAAACGTCCACAGAACACTGAGAAGGCGCCTCAGGCCAAACACTGATGGAGTTTTAAGGTCAGTCTCCCTCTGCGTACTCTCCTCTCCTCTGACCCCCCTCACACTGAAACCTCCTCCTCCTCCTCCTCCTCCCTCTATTGGGTCGTGGGCCGGCGGTGGCTCAGGAGGTGGAGCGGGTCGTCCAATGACCGCAGGGCCGGCGGCTCAGATCCCACCTCCTGCCCACATGCCGAAGTGTCCTTGGACAAGACACCGTGCACGGCAGCTGCCGCCATCGGTGTGTGAATGTGTGTGCGGATGTCTCTTCCTTTCCTTCCTTCTGTCCCTCCTCGTCCCCGTCGTGTATCTTAGCCAGCCGCGTCGTACGGGCTTCTTCAGTACAGAGCCGGGGCGCGTGGTTTTGACGGGGGCGAGCTCAGGGCAGGGGCGGACATAGACCTACGTCGAGGCCGTGACTTCCGGTTGGAAGAACGGTGAAAACGTCTTTTCCGCTGAGAAACCCTGCTAGTGCGTACTCTTGTTCTTCTTTAATTGTTGTAATTGACTCTATTTCTGCAATAACTACACTTATTCTCCTAACGTTAACCTGTTGCTTCGGGAGCTGCCATTACTGTTCTACTACTAACAGACCTCCTGTATTTTGCGTCGTCATCTACGGGAACCAATCAGGGACTGGGGGCGGAACAGCCGTTAAAATGCAGTCTCTTGATTGGTGCCTCATTTTCTGGGAAAACTGAAATCGCTGTTGGCGGGTGGAAGTCCAGACTCTATTGTGAAAAGGGAGAGGAGGTGGGCGTGGCCTTAAAAGTCCCCCCCCCCCCCCCCCTGAGTGTGACGGGGGCTGAGGCAGTGGTGAGTGCGAGGCCGGCCAGGCCCAGGCGACTGACAGCTCCACATTACCTTATGGAGATGGATTGCCAGGGGAAATGGGTGCACTTAGCCATCCGTGAACCGCGGGATTGGGAGGAGCAGCGAGGCCAGTGATAGGCCAGGACAGAGGGGCGGCGAGGCCAGTGATAGGCCAGGACAGAGGGGCGGCGAGGCCAGTGATAGGCCAGGACAGAGGGGCGGCGAGGCCAGTGATAGGCCAGGACAGAGGGGCGGCATGGCCACCGCACACAGGCCCCTCAAGGACATGGGGACAGAGGAAGAGAGATGGTGAGGAACAGGGGGATAGAGGGACAGAGAGACAGAGGGACAGAGACACAGAGGGACAGAGAGACAGGGGGACGGACAGAGACAGAAGGACAGAGAGACGGGGCCAGTGAGACAGAAGGACGGAGAGACAGGGGGACAGAGAGACAGAGTGACAGACAGACAAACAGGGGGACAAAGGGACAGAGATACAGAGAGACAGAGACCCAGAATGCCATTCGGCTGCAGCCATTGAAAGTGAATGGCATCCGTCAATGTTGACGCATCAAACGCAAGCGTGTGAGCGCAGCGTAAGTCCTCATGACCCGGCGTTAGCAATCTGAAGCCCCTCCCCCCCCCCCCCCCCTCCCCAGATGGGTCAACGTCATGCTGGGCTGAGAAGGCCTCCGTTATGTAACCGGTCCTCACTCACAACACTGGGTCTGCTATTAAGACAGGCTGCAAATGGGGCTCGGCGTGAACAGGTGCTGCTCCAGGGGTGATGATGCGCGAGAGCGTGTGTTTTAATTGCGAGTGCTGTTGCTAGGTGCTCACAGTCTATGCAGGGATCAGGCAGGTGTGTGTGTGTGTCTGGGGGGGGGGGGGGGTTACATGTAGACTGTAAGCAATTTATGAAGCCTTGATAATGTGTGTGTGTATGCGTGTGTGTGTGTGTGTGTGTGCGCAGTCAGACATGGTAGGAACACTGCTGCTCTGAGGCCTCTGTTTCACTGGCTAATGAGCGTGTGACGGAGGCAGTGCGCTCACTGCTGATTGGTTAGTTAGGCAGACCGCTCGTGCTCTGGGTAGTTGAAGAATTTGATTAAAGATGTGCTACAGTCACTCAGACGGTCGCCCTCCACCACAAATCTCTTTCCAGAACGGAATAGGCCGAACGGTATAGTGTGTGTGTGTGTGTGTGTGTGTGTCTGTGCGTGCGTGAGTGAGTGTGAGGGGGAGGTAGGTGAGCATGTGCGATCTCTGCTGTATTGTGTGTGTGTGTGTGTGTGCGTGTGTCTCTGTGTGTGTGCGTGTGTCTGTGTGTGTGTGTGTGCGTGTGTCTCTGTGTGTGTGTGTGTGTGCGTGTCTGTGTGCGTGTGTCTGTGTGTGTGTGTGTGTGTGTGTGTGTGCGTGTGTCTGTGTGTGTGTGTGTGTGCGTGTCTGTGTGCGTGTGTCTGTGTGTGTGTGTGTGCGTGTCTGTGTGCGTGTGTCTGTGTGTGTGTGTGTGTGCGTGTCTCTGTGTGTGTGTGTGTGTGTGTGCGTGTCTCTGTGTGTGTGTGTGTGTGTGCGTGTCTGTGTGTGTGTGTGTGTGTGTGTGTGTGTGTGTGTGTGTGTGTGTGTGTGTGTGTGTGTGAATATGAAACCATGGACCCGTCTGTCTGCTCCTGCCACACGTGAGGAAGTGTTTTTGACATGGTGCAGTATGTTGTATTCCAGACTGAATCGATGTGTCTGTGTTGTTTCATGTTGTAGACTGTTGTAGTCTATAATTACAGTATTGTACAGCGCTGCTACCCTGGCCAAGTCTCTCTTACAGAAGAGATGTTTCATCTTAATGAGACTTCCTGGATCAATAAAGGAATGAAAATGTATGAATGTACTCAGATACCTGGTCTGTCATCGTACAACTGTACTTCAGCTCAGCAGTAGCTCGAGTGAGATTCACTCATCACTTACAGTATACCTGGTTAAGAGTTCATGAGATTGAGCATACTGTACACTTCCATTAGTCTCCTCCACCGCCCACTCCCAAACACACACACACTCGTACGCACGCACACACATATACTGTACACAAAGTCTTTTACCCATCGTCTTAATGTTACAGAGCTAATTGGAGGTTAAGCAGC
>NC_140247.1:23162665-23167665 GCF_949987555.1 Borostomias antarcticus | reverse complement strand
GCCCCCAGAGTGGTCTGCTGGACGGTCTCTTCACAGCACAGACCGTCCTCACACTCAGCCAGGTGAAAAGCTACAAGGATAACCACAGAACCTGGAGTTTAATTCCTGAAGGCTACCTCTTGTGGCAGTATGTGCCGGGAGTGGCAAAATGAAGCAAACATCGAAATTAGCCATCTCAGAGTCGGCCGTATGTAGTAGTAGTATGAAGTATGTATTTCTCAATATAGCTGATTGTGAAGGATGAGGAGTGGTATCAATCTTGCTGGTTAGCTGATCCAGGCAAGATGGAAGTCGTTATCTTATACCTGCTGTGCCTCAGTATAGACTCAGCAGCCAAGAATGGGGTCATGTTCCAGGAAGAATGAACTCAAGTTTGAGTTCCCCAAAGAACTATATTCCCAAAACACCATTACTAAAGTTTCAGCCTCTCTGCTGCATCAGTGCTGAGTGCGGTCCTGGTGCCGTGGTCCGTTGTTAAGGAGGTATAAGGGGCGACGGTCTCCATCAAGACACAGGGAGTCAGCTCCTCCATCAAGACACAGGGAGTCAGCTCCACCATCAAGACATAGGGATTCAGCTCCTCTAAGACCACCAAAACACAGGGAGTCAGCTCCTCCACCAAGACACAGGGAGTCAGCTCCACCAAGACCACCAAGACACAGGGAGTCAGCTCCACCAAGACCACCAAGACACAGGGAGTCAGCTCCTCCATCAAGACCACTAAGACACAGGGAGTCAGCTCCTCCACCAAGACCACCAGGACACAGGAAGTCAGCTCCTCCATCAAGACACAGGGAGTCAGCTCCTCCATCAAGACACAAGGAGTCAGCTCCTCCATCAAGAACACCAAAACACAGGGAGTCAGCTCTTTCACCAAAACAGAGGGAGTCAGCTCCACCAATACCACCAAGACACAGGGAGTCAGCTCCTCCACCAAGACACAGGGAGTCAGCTCCTCCACCAAGACACAGGGAGTCAGCTCCACCACCAAGACACAGGGAGTCAGCTCCTCCACCAAGACACAGGGAGTCAGCTCCTCCATCAAGACACAGGGAGTCAGCTCCTCCACCAAGACACAGGGAGTCAGCTCCTCCATCAAGACACAGGGAGTCAGCTCCACCACCAAGACACAGGGAGTCAGCTCCTCCACCAAGACACAGGGAGTCAGCTCCTCCATCAAGACACAGGGAGTCAGCTCCACCACCAAGATACAGGGAGTCAGCTCCTCCATCAAGACACAGGGAGTCCGCTCCTCCAATACCACCAAGACACAGGGAGTCCGCTCCTCC
Source organism: Borostomias antarcticus (assembly GCF_949987555.1). Taxonomy (NCBI): domain Eukaryota; kingdom Metazoa; phylum Chordata; class Actinopteri; order Stomiiformes; family Stomiidae; genus Borostomias; species Borostomias antarcticus. The sequence continues at coordinate 23,166,376 of NC_140247.1, read as the reverse complement.
AATACCACCAAGACACAGGGAGTCAGCTCCTCCACCAAGACACAGGGAGTCAGCTCCTCCATCAAGACACAGGGAGTCCGCTCCTCCAATACCACCAAGACACAGGGAGTCAGCTCCTCCACCAAGACACAGGGAGTCAGCTCCTCCACCAAGACACAGGGAGTCAGCTCCACCAATACCACCAAGACACAGGGAGCCAGCTCCACCAATACCACCAAGACACAGGGAGTCAGCTCCTCCACCAAGACACAGGGAGTCAGCTCCACCAATTCCACCAAGACACAGGGAGCCAGCTCCACCAATACCACCAAGACACAGGGAGTCAGCTCCTCCACCTAGACCTGGTCCAGGGCGATATCCTACGTATAACGCCCTGTTACTCTCAATGCAATTTGCCTATGAAAGCGCTTCATCGGCCCGGTCGTCCGACTCTACAGACAAAACCGTTTCGTTACTCACCAAAGTAAACACATCGTTGGAAAGATGAAAGCCTTTTCTCCTAAAGCGCTACAGTTTCTAGTCCCCCACCTTTCAAATAAAGGGCAAATTTGTACACTTAAATGTTTTATATCCACAGCGCATCGACTGTCTTCTTCTACCGGCGAATCGGCGCTCTCCGCTTTGTTTAGTCTACTCACTGCTGCCACCCATGTCGGGGATGATGCATTACATCTTAAATGGTGTTGTGAGACTCGCGTTGAGGAAGGAGCAAATAAAAAACAACTTACTTTAGAATATCAAACCATTTAATAGGGGAATGAGAAAACATATGCCAATAATACAATTCAGCTCTGGTTTTAATTGCATGGGAATACAATGGCCTACAACCACATCTAACAACGTGCCAATGATTGTACTTGTCAATTTTATAAGGCAACAGTTACATAAATGTTTCCCGAAATGTTTTCTGAAGAGATCGTTTGCCATAGTTAACTCAGCGTAAATGTTCTCCCGCTAATCAGACTCCTTCCTCAATGCGAGTCTCACAACACCATTTAAGATGTAATGCATCATCCCCGACATGGGTGGCAGCAGTGAGTAGACTAAACAAAGCGGAGAGCGCCGATTCGCCGGTAGAAGAAGACAGTCGATGCGCTGTGGATATAAAACATTTAAGTGTACAAATTTGCCCTTTATTTGAAAGGTGGGGGACTACAAACTGTAGCGCTTTAGGAGAAAAGGCTTTCATCTTTCCCACGATGTGTTTACTTTGGTGAGTAACGAAACGGTTTTGTCTGTAGAGTCGGACGACCGGGCCGATGAAGCGCTTTCATAGGCAAATTGCATTGAGAGTAACAGGGCGTTATACGTAGGATATCGCCCTGGACCAGGTCTACTCCTCCACCAAGACACAGGGAGTCAGCTCCTCCATTAAGACCATTAAGACACAAGGAGTCAGCTCCTCCACCAAGACACAGGGAGTCAGCTCCTCCAATACCACCAAGACACAGGGAGTCAGCTCCTCCACCAAGACACAGGGAGTCAGCTCCTCCACCAAGACACAGGGAGTCAGCTCCACCAATACCACCAAGACACAGGGAGTCAGCTCCTCCACCAAGACACAGGGAGTCAGCTCCTCCACCAAGACACAGGGAGTCAGCTCCACCAATACCACCAAGACACAGGGAGTCAGCTCCTCCACCAAGACACAGGGAGTCAGCTCCTCCACCAAGACACAGGGAGTCAGCTCCACCACCAAGACACAGGGAGTCAGCTCCTCCACCAAGACACAGGGAGTCAGCTCCTCCACCAAGACACAGGGAGTCCGCTCCTCCAATACCACCAAGACACAGGGAGTCAGCTCCTCCACCAAGACACAGGGAGTCAGCTCTGGCTGGAAGACAGGATTGTGGTGATAAAGTGAACTGATGGTGGTACCCTGAGTATCTGCCTATTGCTGTGTGTATGTGTGTGTGTGTGTGTGTTTGTGTGTGTATGTGTGTGTGTGTGTGTTTGTGTGTGTATGTGTGTGTGTGTGTTTGTGTGTGTATGTGTGTATGCGCGAGTATGTGTGTTCTTTGAGACCGCCACTGTGCCTATTCAGCACTTACTTTTCAACTACTGTAACTACGAATCAGTTAGCATTATTTGTCACAGTTCTGCGAATAGACAAAATGCTACTTTAAGTCTCCCATTTTCTTGCCATTGTCATTATTCAGCTATAATGTCATCTTCAATGACAACAGTGTACCATTGTCGTCAGCCAAGGTTAACACACAGGTAAAATTGCATTATTGTTAACCTGTGAAATATACTTTCAATGCGGTTGCTATTTCTGTGTTGCCGAAGACACGCTTTGCACATTATAAACACGAGCTTCTAATTCTATTACTCTGCTCTTTTACAATGATGTTCTACACTGAAATTAATTGGTCCCATAGGGTTGTGTCTATTCATGTCTTCATCGTGTGTGTGTGTGCGTGTCTGTGTGTGTGTGTCTGTGTTTATGGCGTGTGCATTGCCCAGTAGGAGATTAACTGGTGGGAGGAGGCCCTGTGTGTTCACTGGCAACAAAATAAGGAATAAGAGAGAGAGAGAGAGAGAGAGAGAGAGAGAGAGAGAGAGAGAGAGAGAGATAGAGAGAGAGATAGAGAGAGAGAGATAGAGGGAACTTATCTGAAACCTCCGTACAACAAAGAGATGGATGTCAGACTGAAATCAGACCCCAAAAAAGAGTCTTTAATGGTGACATATGATACTTATTCTGTCTCAGTTAAAGTAATGATGACATACTGTAGTGGAGACTGACTCTTTAATGATGACACAGTGGAGACTGATTATGCCTCAGTTAACGTAGGTTGTGAGGTTGGTCGTCTTTAAGTGGATCAACTCCTGCACCACAGTGCTCACACCACCAGCCCAATTTCCATCAGAATCAGAATCAGTTTGTTTACACTTAAGCCTACTGTACTAGGAAATTGCTGGTACAGTATGTGTAACTTTACCTGGCCAATTCTGATTCTCATTCTGATGCAAATCGGTCTGGCGGTCTGAGCACTGAAGTGCAGAAGGAGATGATCCACTTAAAAGCTAAAGACAACCAACCTGAAAACCTGGGAGGGGTGTAGCACGGCCTGACTTAGAACCCATTCAATTTTGGAGCGGATCCGATTCACTGGATGGATTCATGAATTAAAACAAAACCTACCTGTGGGGGTACTAGAGAGCCACGGGGGGAGTGGCTGGATTGTACCTAACTGTCCCACGCCAGCTGGGACCCGAGGGAGGTCGCCACAGAGCCAGCCAAACAGGGCCGCCCATTCACCTCCATTCATTTTCTGGACATTCATTGTCAATGGGGGAATTTAAACGGCCATATATCGAAGTGGGAAGGTCTCGACCAATCAAATGCAACAATACCAAACATGTCCTGCTCGCACACACGTGTGAGCACACAGAGCCATGAAATGCATTCATGGGCATCGGTCTGTGCTCTCCGAACACCATTTGTAGTTTTCAGTATGTATTCAGCAGATTAGATGTGGAATATACAGTACCAATTTTATAAATCATTCTAAAAAAATAAAAATAGCAGCTTTTTTAGTTCACCCGTTAGCAAGCGTGAAATAGGCCAGATATTTTAAGGCCATCATCAAAGCGAACCATGCTAAGATAAAAATAAAAAACATAAAAAGCGTTAACTAACCCAACTCCAACTCTCAGCTACAGTACTTGACAAACACAGATGCAGTTTTGTTTTTTCGTGCACTA
>NC_140247.1:23156809-23159965 GCF_949987555.1 Borostomias antarcticus | reverse complement strand
TGGCTGGCCCTTTATGGGACCGGTCAGCTTTTTTTCTGGACGCGGACCCCCCCCCCCCCCCATCAGCTCACCGTGCAGCGCCCCCAGAAGGCCGTCTGCTCTGATGGAATCGTTTCAAGTCCATTTGCGGTGCCCACACCACTCTGCCGTTAGCGTGTGTGTGTGCATATGCAAGGTTACGTTAGCGTGTGTGTGCATATGCAAGGTTACGTTAGCGTGTGTGTGTGCATATGCAAGGTTCCGTTAGCGTGTGTGTGTGCATATGCAAGGTTCCGTTAGCGTGTGTGTGTGCATATGCAAGGTTACGTTAACGTGTGTGTGTGCATATGCAAGGTTACGTTAGCGTGTGTGTGTGCATATGCAAGGTTACGTTAGCGTGTGTGTGCATATGCAAGGTTACGTTAGCGTGTGTGTGTGCATATGCAAGGTTACGTTAGCGTGTGTGTGTGCATATGCAAGGTTCCGTTAGCGTGTGTGTGTGTATATGCAAGGCTACGTTAGCGTGTGTGTGTGCATATGCAAGGTTACGTTAGCGTGTGTGTGTGCATATGCAAGGTGACGTTAGCGTGTGTGTGTGCATATGCAAGGTTACGTTAGCGTGTGTGTGTGTGCATATGCAAGGTTACGTTAGCGTGTGTGTGTGCATATGCAAGGTTACGTTAGCGTGTGTGTGTGCATATGCAAGGTTACGTTAGCGTGTGTGTGTGCATATGCAAGGTTACGTTAGCGTGTGTGTGTGCATATGCAAGGTTACGTTAGCGTGTGTGTGTGCATATGCAAGGTTACGTTAGCGTGTGTGTGTGCATATGCAAGGTTACGTTAGCGTGTGTGTGTGTGCATATGCAAGGTTACGTTAGCGTGTGTGTGTGCATATGCAAGGTTACGTTAGCGTGTGTGTGTGCATATGCAAGGTTACGTTAGCGTGTGTGTGTGCATATGCAAGGGCGTATTTTTGATTTGAGCTTTGGGGACATTAAATGTGAGCGCATGTTCCCGCGAGCAGGATTTATTTGCACTATATAAAATAAAAAAGCATACATTTGAGCTACAGTCAGATGTGATTATCCTGATTGCCGGTTCTTTAACCTCCTGAACTGATGATAATTCATTTGGTCCACATGTGCACTTGCTGCATACACATTGATAACAACTGATAGGGTGCAAAAAACTTACCTAAACATTACATCTGGTTTGTTTATTAACGTTATGCAATTCAGTAGGTGAATGAGCCTCATTGTGGCTCAAATCTTGCCGCTTTTGGCAATAGTACGCAAGTCGTTGTCGTTAAAACGGGATTGTTTTGATGTAAAATTAATTTTCAATACTGGATCAATACTGGACGCGAGGATTTTCCCGTAATTATGTGCACAGAACTGTGTTCAACCAGATACTGCAGTCAGCCTCTCACGCGTTAGCAGGAAACGGCAAGCCAATCGTATTAGAGATATTGGGCTAGGGAGGCGGGACTAGTTGAGAAGGAGATCTGTTAAGCGTCTGTGTACCAAATTATTGCTGGGGACAATTCAGCAGTCTCTGAATATTGATGGGGACATGTCCCCAGTGTCCCCTCCTAAATCGTACGCCCACGTGCGTCAGTGCGTGTGTGTTGGGGTTGAAATGACTGAGATCATTTCCATGCAGATAGATTTTCTCTCTGTCTTCTCTTTTTTTTCCTTTCTAAAACGATGTTCCCTCGCTCCAGTCGGCTCTCCCCGCATCCGGCCCAGGTACGGCGGTGATGAGGGTGACGGTGACGCGGGGCCTCACCCAACAAAAGGTCGTTTCCGCCGACCGACGGAGGGAAAAGCTGAAGCCTGGTCAGCCTGTCGGTCACAGGCCCGCTCCCTTGTACTCGGACGGAGGGTTTTCCCTCTCTGTCTGGCAACCCCGCCCCACTCCGTCCATCTTGGCTCCGAGTCTGTATGTCTCGCTGCGTGTCTGTGTGCGTCTGCCGTCCGTAGACCCGCCCGCCACTCCACATCCGCATGAGCTCGTTAATGGAGGTAGAACAGGGGCAGCGCCTCCCAGCACGGGCGCCGCTCGCCCCCGCAGAACTGAGAGAGAGGGAGGGTTGGCGGAGAGCGAGATAGACGAGAATGCGGACTGCGGTGAGGGCGGGTCGCTGATGTATTGTTTGGGCCTAGTGCCTTTTTAATTACGGTCACAGAGGCTAGAGGACGCAGGTCACAGCAGGAAGGATGGAGCAGAGGTCACTAACAGAGAAACACTGCTATTAGTGTCTTCAGGCTGCACACATTTGTTCTCGGGGATAATAATAATACTTTTCTAGATTCTAGTGGTTCTAGTAGGTCTAAATTATGATAGGTCTTATGCTGGGCTCACACTACAGGATTTTTGGGCGGATTTTTACCCGATTCAGTCCTCCCGACAATCGGAGGAGAAATCTGGTCTGGAACGTTGGTCGGTACCGATGTTCGGCCCAGATGATCTTGTAATGTGAGGGGTTTACAGATCCAATCTTAAACCACTCGATCGGCTCGCAGACCCATCGGGGCCGCCCTGATAATAACAAACATTGATATTTAGATGATTACATCACTGCTTTACAAGAGACGGCAGTGGTTCATTGCTGTGTTGCTTCCTTGGACACGATAATATCCTGTAGTGTGTGATGAGCCGTTATTTTCATATCTTGTACATTTTTGAGATTCACGAGAATGACATCTGTTAAGATTCTCCTTATGTGCGTGACGCAACACGTTTTCGAAATTGGTTAGGATTATCCAATAGTGTGAGCCCGACATAAATAGCCCTCAGACTGTCAGGGATGTAGCCACGGCTGTTGATGGAAAGCTCTGGAACATTCCGCCCGCTTTAGTAACTTTGGGTGAGCCAACCCCGCCCACCTTTGCTTTTAGCCTCCGCCACCCTCCTCCACCCCCGGCCCAACATTTGAATGTAATTAACTTAATTATAATTAATTACCTTTCGCCAGATAGAATTCCGAGTTTTAATCCGATCCCTCGGAAAATAGATTAGCATTTGGGTGCGAGGGTTCAATTGATTTTAATTAATCTGATTTTCAAACTCAAGCATTAGCCAGCGTTTACCCTGGTTGGAAAGGTTACGTGAGTGTCAGAGCCTAAGGAACTCTGGGTAATCCTTTTAAACTGGGAACAGACTCAGGGTGGGCGG
>NC_140247.1:23144309-23151809 GCF_949987555.1 Borostomias antarcticus | reverse complement strand
CACTCGGTGGTTTTGCACTCTCGGTGTTGCCTCACCAAAGTTGTTTGACCCACCCAACCCACCCCCAAATGCACTTGCAAATTTGTACCCCTCTTCTATCACATGTTCCAATGTTAACGACCAATCAAAAACATCGCTTATTTCACGTTTTAGTGTGACGTCCCATAGGAATACATGGGCTATGTTTTCGTTCAGTCCACAACGAATTTATGAAGAAAATCGTTCTGTTCAGAACGTTTCCATAGATTTATATTTTGTTTTCCTCAGAACGAAGTCATGATATACGGCTGGTGTGTGTGTGCGCGAGCGTGTTTCTGTGTGCGTGTCTGTCTGTCTGTGTGTGTGTGTGTGTGTCTGTGTGTGTGTGTGTGTGTGTGTGTGTGTGTCTGTGTGTGTGTGTTGGAGTGCTTTTATCATTATCTTAAGTGATGAAGCTTCATAATCCAGGAGCTCTCTGTTAGTGAATGGCGTTGGAGGAACAGAACCCTCCAGACCTAAACGGTGTCTTTCTCTTTCAACGATGACTCATCCCGTCTTCTACTCTTTTTCTCCTTCCCTCCCTCCCTGCCTCTCCCTCTGCCTCCCTTTCTCTCTCTCTCTCTCTCTCTCTCTCTCTCTCTATCTTTCCCTCCGATCTCTCCTCCTCCCCCTCTCTCCAGGAGCACTTCACTCCGGAGTGCAAGTTCAAGGAGTCGGTGTTTGAGAACTACTACGTGACGTACTCCTCCATGATCTACCGACAGCAGCAGTCGGGTCGAGGCTGGTACCTCGGCCTCAACAAGGAGGGGGAGATCATGAAGGGGAACCACGTCAAGAAGAACAAGCCAGCGGCCCACTTCCTGCCCAAGCCTTTGAAAGGTCAGTCTGGCTTCTGTCATCTTTTAAACCTCCGCTTCTTTGCTCCTAGCTTTCCTACCCTACTTTTTTCGGCTGTCTGTCTCTCTGTGGTCCCTGTGCCACGTGTCTCTGTGTTCAGACCTACTGAACGCCAGCCGCCTTTCATGCTCGACTGACTCCGGACAGCCGAGAGGCGCGGGGCTGTGTCCGTGTCTGGGGCTGTGTCCATGTCTGGGGCTGTGTGTGTCCGTGTCTGGGGCTGTGTGTGTCCGTGTCTGGGGCTGTGTCCGTGTCTGGGGCTGTGTGTGTCCGTGTCTGGGGCTGTGTGTGTCTGTGTCTGGGGCTGTGTGTGTCCGTGTCTGGGGCTGTGTCCGTGTCTGGGGCTGTGTGTGTCCGTGTCTGGGGCTGTGTGTGTCCGTGTCTGGGGCTGTGTCCGTGTCTGGGGCTGTGTCCGTGTCTGGGGCTGTGTGTGTCCGTGTCTGGGGCTGTGTCCGTGTCTGGGGCTGTGTGTGTCCGTGTCTGGGGCTGTGTGTGTCCGTGTCTGGGGCTGTGTGTGTCCGTGTCTGGGGCTGTGTGTGTCCGTGTCTGGGGCTGTGTGTGTCCGTGTCTGGGGCTGTGTGTGTCCATGTCTGGGGCTGTGTGTGTCCGTGTCTGGGGCTGTGTCCGTGTCTGGGGCTGTGTCCGTGTCTGGGGCTGTGTGTGTCCGTGTCTGGGGCTGTGTCCGTGTCTGGGGCTGTGTGTGTCCGTGTCTGGGGCTGTGTCCGTGTCTGGGGCTGTGTGTGTCCGTGTCTGGGGCTGTGTGTGTCCGTGTCTGGGGCTGTGTGTGTCCGTGTCTGGGGCTGTGTGTGTCCGTGTCTGGGGCTGTGTGTGTCCGTGTCTGTGTCTGTGTCCGTGTCTGGGGCTGTGTGTGTCCATGTCTGGGGCTGTGTCCGTGTCTGGGGCTGTGTCCGTGTCTGGGGCTGTGTGTGTCCGTGTCTGGGGCTGTGTGTGTCCGTGTCTGGGGCTGTGTGTGTCCGTGTCTGGGGCTGTGTCCGTGTCTGGGGCTGTGTGTGTCCGTGTCTGGGGCTGTGTCCGTGTCTGGGGCTGTGTCCGTGTCTGGGGCTCTGTGTGTCCGTGTCTGGGGCTGTGTGTGTCCGTGTCTGGGGCTGTGTGTGTCCGTGTCTGGGGCTGTGTCCGTGGCCACAAGCTGCGGAGAATGATAAAAACTCTGTCATTTTGAATAGAGACAGCCATGCCCTGTTTTATCGCGCTCATGTCAAGATGGTGGCCCACCCCACCCTGGTCAGGCCAGGCCTTTTGGGATTATTGCTGTGGAGGAGGCGGAGAGTGGGAGGAGGAGGAGGAGAGGAGGAGGAGGAGATGGGGAGGAGGAGGAGAAGGAGGAGGAGGGAATAAAAAGGGTGGGACCTGCTTTCTGTGTTAGAATTGCCACAGATCCTTTCATCTAGAACAAGACACAGACGTACCCATCAACAGAGAGAGAAGAGAAAGACAGACAGGATTGAGAAAAGAAAGCATCAAGGAGATGAAAGAGAAGTGTTCAGATGAGACGCAGGCTCACGGACAAAAGGAACAGCTGGCCACGCACATTTCTCAGAGGAAAAAGCTGGCAGAACTGTATTCGGAGGACCTGATCAGTTGTTAAGTGGTGCGGCGAGTCGTGTGGAACTGTCAAGCTCCCATTTATTTTCTGGTCACACGCCTCTCAGTACACAGAGAGACCACAATGCCGCGGGCCCACTGTCACAGCGCTCCGTCTGCGTTGACTGTCATGGTAAAAAAAAAAGAAGAAAGATTCCAAGCACCACGCCCCCTAAGTAAGGGCACGGGAAGAGAGGGGGTAGAAGTAAGGGCATGGGAAGAGAGGGGGGTCAAATTATTCTCCGACGCCAAGGAGGAGCGTCTCGCTTCTTCCTCAGCGACACACGGCGAGGTGAAGATGGCCGCTCGCGGGGTCAGACTCTCTCCTCCTCCGGCCGGCACCTTGTTAGGAACCCCCTCGTTAGGGTCCACCTCGTTAGGGACCCCCTCGTTAGGGACCACCTCGTTAGGGACCCCCTCGGCCCTCTGACATCGCTCCAGCAGGTTTTCACTTCCTGGTATCGACCCGACCCGGGGGCTCAAACACACATTTTGCAGTGTCGCAGACGGATGAATATTGCCTGCAGCTCCACCTCACTATGAGCGAAAGAGTGAGAGAGATGGAGGGAGAAAAAGAGAATGGAGAGGAGAGAGGAAGGGTTGTGTGGTAACGGTGCTGTGATGTGAGGATACAAGGATATGCAGCACTATTGTACAATTGGAATGTATGTATGAGTAAGAAATACACTCTAGTGAATGACCTGGTTCACCGGGTGGCTCGCTTTTATACTCGGACAATGTTCAACAGTCACACAATATGTGTGCGCAGATTTGTACAAAAGCCACAAATCGTCTTTTTCTAAATGTACAGTATCTCTTATCTTGAATTCCAGACGTAGCTTGTAGCGACTTGAAGAGAGAGAGAGAGCATGAGAGGGAGTCGGGAGAGGAAGAGAGAGAGAGAGAGAGAGAGAGAGAGAGAGAGAGAGAGAGAAAAGAAAGATAAATCTTTATTCCTGCGGCTCATAAAGATCCAGAGGAAGCAGCCAATTAAGGAGCTGTCTTGGTAGCGGCAGGCCCGTCTCCTCCAGCACCCCCTCACTCCCCCTACGGTTCTAGTCCAGCGCTCCCGGCCCACAACCTCGCTCTCTACTCATCCTCAACTCCCTTCTCTTCCTCCCCATTTCTCTCTCTCTCTCTTTCTCTCTTTCTCTCTCTCTTTTACACTCTTTCTATCTCTGTCTCTCTATCTGTGGTGTGTTCAGTCCGCAAGCGCTGGCGACAGAGAGAGAGAGAGAGAGAGAGAGAGAGAGAGAGAGAGAGAGCTGGAAGGATGGATGGATGATACTAGTAGAGAAGGAAGGGTGGAGGTTGAGCTAAAGACGGAATAGCCACAGCAGTGCATTGGACCGTGACCCGGGGGGTCAGGCGCCCAGCAGTGTGGTTTGTAACGCCCGTGCAGATCAGTCAGATTTCCACCCCTGCAGCTTACCACTGAAGTCCTCTATTGATTGGCAGACAGTATGCAGAAGTGCGCTCTGGGCTTTTATCGCTGCCGTTGCCAGAATCGCAAGGCTGGGGGGAGCTTCATGTTCGCTGCCTCAGCCCACGTACCCTCAGGACCAGGACAAGATCACGAAACCTTGATGAGGACCGCAGACATTCAACTTCCTATTACTGATGTCTCCTCTAAGAAGTTAGGGCTGAGCACACAGCAGGTTGCATACACAACAAGGCTAAAGTACCTCCTTCATTCAGTGTTACCACTTTACATTACATCTCGGTAATAACGGGGCAATACCATGGTCATGCTAGAGTAATACCAAGGGAATACCTTGGTAATACCATGGCAATTACCATTTGTCACTAGTAGTAGTTACTTGTGTAGGCATACTGTAAATATACAATATGAGAAACAAGGCATGAAGTTCTGGGAACAAGCTATGTGGACACCTCCCTGTCTCCTGCAGGCTACCCTGTATCAGATCCCAGAGAACCCCCCCCCCCCCATCCCCATCCTCGGTCATGGTCCTCCAAATCGCTCCCCATGGCTCCTGTAGAGGCCCCCTGCCTTCCTCGTGTCCAGCTCCTTCCCACTCTGTGTCGTCAGCTGTCCCAATCCAGCCAATCAGCTGTCTCAATCCAGCCAACCACCACCCCTTTTTTTCTTTTGGCTCGCTGCTTTCTGTCTCCCCACCCCTAATGGCCTACCATGTAGACAACGTCTCTGTGTGGCATGCGAGTGTGGCGCCGAGGAACAAACCGCCGATCATGTCATCCAGGACTGTCCAGAGAAACATTTTCCAGGAGCTCGCTCGATCGTCTCGTTGAGAGAGGTCAGGGAAGACTTTTTACAGCTCACCTTTCTGGCCCTCGGATGAACTGTTTTTTTTGCTTCCCTCTGCCTCTGCGTCTCTCTATGAGAAGCGCATTGTGTTGCCTCTGTGTATGAAATGTGGTATACTAATAAAGTTTGATCTGATTTGATTTGATTTGAGCTATGATATTCTTTGACACCATGTTCCGGTCAGGGATTTTCAACCGGAAGCTGATAGACCCACGCAGATAGTGGGCTGTGTAGAGAGACTGGTTTGGACTCTGATTGATATCCTCTGATATCATAGCTTGTTTCCAGAAGTTCTTGGCATAGCGAGAGCTTCTGAGTTATCAGAATAGGAAGGATATAACCATAGAATTAAATAGAAACAGGTAATTTCATTTCCCAGCTCGTATTTACCTAAAGCTACCATATCTGTTTTGAGTTAGCAAACCATGGATATAGGATAAGGATATAACTATGGAATTCAATAAGAAATTATAATGTTGCATGCTGATGGTGGCTTAAGGCCGAAATGCATCCGTTTGCCCATTTAACCTTTAAGCAATTAGACACTGGAGGTTGTGCTTTACTGTGTTTATTGGCACGGCTGTGGTTCGGCCGCAGGCATGCGGCATGCGGCATGCGGCCGCAAGCGGAGCACCTTAGGCACCACAGCCCTGCCAATAAACCACAGTAAAGCACGACCTTGAGTGTCTTATTGCTTTTATACAACAGCACTGCACTGTCGTTCATTTTATTTTGGAAAAAGACGTGTTTATAGTGTTCAGTATTAAATCTGTTGTTTCAGACCTCCGCAATACGACAGCTAGTTCCGACTTTGATTACGATCGCTAGGCAACGCGAGTACGCTACGAGCGATAGGGAGTAGGAATACATTTGGTGATTAACCCAGTGCCTTAACTAGGGTTTTAATGCACTGCTTGGAATGCGTCTTAGCCAATCACAATGCGCGGTCGGAACTAGCTGTTGTATAATAAAGATTATAGTGTGAGTGACTCTTCTTCATTTAACTACCCTGGTATTATCCTGGTATTACCCTGGTATTACCCTGGTATTACCCTGGTATTATCCTGGTATTACCCTGGTATTATCCTGGTATTATCCTGGTATTACCCTGGTATTATCCTGGTATTACCCTGGTATTACCCTGGTATTACCCTGGTATTATCCTGGTATTACCCTGGTATTATCCTGGTATTACCCTGGTATTACCCTGGTATTACCCTGGTATTACCCTGGTATTACCCTGGTATTACGCTGGTATTACCCTGGTATTACCCTAGTATTACCCTGGTATTACCCTGGTATTACCATGGCATTACCAAGCTGTAATGTAAAGTGGTACCACAGTGTGTGGTGTTCAGGTGCAGAGTGTGTGTTGACTCAGTGTGTGGTGTTCAGGAGCGTCTGTGTTGACTCAGTGTGTGGTGTTCAGGAGCAGAGTGTGTGTTGACTCAGTGTGTGGTGTTCAGGAGCAGTCTGTGTTGACTCAGTGTGTGGTGTTCAGGAGCGTCTGTGTTGACTCAGTGTCTGGTGTTCAGGAGCGTCTGTGTTGACTCAGTGTGTGGTGTTCAGGAGCGTCTGTGTTGACTCAGTGTGTGGTGTTCAGGACCGTCTGTGTTGACTCAGTGTGTGGTGTTCAGGACCGTCTGTGTTGACTCAGTGTGTGGTGTTCAGGAGCAGAGTGTGTGTTGACTCAGTGTGTGGTGTTCAGGAGCGTCTGTGTTGACTCAGTGTGTGGTGTTCAGGAGCGTCTGTGTTGACTCAGTGTGTGGTGTTCAGGAGCGTCTGTGTTGACTCAGTGTGTGGTGTTCAGGACCGTCTGTGTTGACTCAGTGTGTGGTGTTCAGGAGAAGAGTCTGTGTTGACTCAGTGTGTGGTGTTCAGGAGCAGAGTGTGTGTTGAGTCAGTGTGTGGTGTTCAGGAGCAGAGACTCATACTGTAGTAAGTTGTTGGATCATTGGCGACGTCTCCCATCAGTAAAATTGAATGGAGTGGATTTAAAATCGAAAAAAAACAAAAAACGTTTCTTTTATTCTTCTTTCTATAGGCGCACTGTACCCTAGATATTAAACAACAGTTCTATATCTGTGCACTGCACTGTACTGTGTTTTGTACTCTTTTGTACGGTACATTAACCCCATAGATCCTCCCTGTCCCCGAGCGGTCTGTCTCCGTGTCCGCTCTGTGTGTCCCTCCAGGGGCCGCGTACATACCAGGATCCCTCCCCCGCTCTGTGTGTCCCTCCAGGGGCCGCGTACATACCAGGATCCCTCCCCCGCTCTGTGTGTCCCTCCAGGGGCCGCGTACATACCAGGATCCCTCCCCCCGACCGTCCCACTTATTCTCAGCCATTGTTCTGCACATCATCAACGCTATATATACTGTGGTCTCTCCGCGCGAGCCTTGACTTTTGTCCCCGTCTGTTTTGTGTGTCCCTCCAGTGGCCATGTACCGAGAGCCCTCCCTCCACGACCTGACGGAGTTCTCCCGCTCGGGCAGCGGCACGCCCACCAAGAGCCGCAGCGCGTCGGCCGTGCTGAACGGGGGCAAGGCGGTGAGCCAGCACGAGTCCACGTAGCCGGGCGGCGGCGGCGGGCGCCACCTGCCGCGATCCTAGGGCAGACGAAGACACCCGTAGCCTCCGGAAGAGCGCGACTAGACAAGCAGACTTCTCTCTCTCTCTCTCTACCCAAAGCATCAGCAGTCCGGGTCGAGCGTGGCCATGGCCGTCGCAAAAC
>NC_140247.1:23126809-23139309 GCF_949987555.1 Borostomias antarcticus | reverse complement strand
CGAGTGCATCACACATAAATGATGACATTTGCAGATAACACAACATTTATCTTGAAATCCACATGCTGCAAACATATGCCACCCAACATACATTGTATATTATTATTAAATTAAAACAGACGTCAGAGCAGCCTCTGCGTGGAGGGACGCGGCAGCCAATGAAAACGAAGTGGGAGGGGCATTGAGCTAAACTGGCTTGGGAATCGTTGGCGCGCAGCTGGAAGTGCTGTCCCATTAAATTCACGGCCCTGCACCCTCTGGCCCATCCAGCTGACGTCAATTAAGTGCTCAGGCCTCAGGCCGCAAGTGCGAGGGGCCGCAAGGGTGGTTTGCGCACTCAGATTGGGATTCAGCTAGAGAGAGAGAGAGAAGGAAAAAAAGAGAGAGAGAGAAGATCCTTCTCCTTCATCTCTGGGTTCTTTAATCCAAATTGGTATGAGATACAGTGGCTAGCTAGCAGGCACACTGACCAATTAAACCATGCCAGCCTCAGTAGTGCCCATGGGTAGTCCAGACAGGAGCACTAATAGACTTGGGTAATCCAGCCTGGGATATGAGCTCACACTCCTCATGTAGCATGACATCTCCCCTCCGTACTCCCTCCATTTCCCTGCGAGCTACATTCATTAGCGTGGGACAGTTCAATTCATTAACCAGGGATGAGTTGTCTTGTTCAGCTGTGGACGTGAGCAGAGGGAGCTATCTCCGCCGGCGGAGTCTTTCTTCTGTTTTTCTCTTTCTTTGACTTTCTCTCTTACTATCTATCTTCATTTCTTCTTTCAGTTCTCGCTCTCTCTTTACCTCCTCCCCAGCGACAGCGCAGGGCGAGAGGTTATGTTTTCGCTGGCGTTTGTTGGTTGATTGGTTCATTGGTTCTTTTGCAGGATTACGCAAAATCTACCAGACCGATTTTCATGAAACTCGGTTGACGGATGTAGCATGGTCCCACTTTGAAATCATTACATTTTGTTGAAAAACCAGATCTTCTTTTTTTGGATCAGGCTCAGTAGCGAAAAAATTCCCCCCATTCATTGTCAGTGGGAATGTGTGACGAAAGCCTTATGGGTAATGAAGTTGTTCCCAGTAGAGTAGGAAGTGATGTCATGCTTGTAACACTCAGTAAATCCCTCTGTTGTCACCAACGTTTTCTCCGCCTCCGTCTCGGTTCTTATTTGAGAATGATATGTCTAAAAGGAGCATAACGTCTTCCTCTCTCTGGTCTCTCTGTCTCTCTCTGGTCTCTCTGTCTCTCTCTGGTTGGCCCTAGTGGGCTCGGAGTGCTGAGGACATATCATAGAACACACACACACACACTCATTTGAGATGTGCCCTTGACAGCGGAACTTTCTTCTAACAATGTGAATACACACCTGAGGTGTCGAGATCCTTGAAAGCACAAACACGTACATACAGGTACAGTATTTATAACCCCACTCCCACTCCTATCATCCACATTGGCAAGATAGCTGATGAGATTTAACCCTTGTGATCCAGTTGGAATTAGTGTGATTTTAATGTACTGTATTTCATGGCTTTTTTAATGCACTATATTTGAACACACACTTTATGACTTTTAACACACACACACACACACACACACACATAGACACACACAGGAGCACGTCCCTCTGTAACACCGTTGTGACCACATTAACAAGACCACATTAACCCAATACGACTGCATGGTCTCATTTCACTGCGTTCTGCTCCACATTTGATGTACCTTCATACCCGTTAACATTTCTGTGTTATCAGCATTTATAGTCCATCGTGTTGAGTCCAGACGGCTGCGGCCTGAGTCGGTTAAAAGTGTTGTAGCAGGTGTACAATTTCACATGTGCTGCCTGGACCCCTTCATCGGCATACGAACGCTACCTCGGGCCCGGCGTCCAGGCCGTTTGGGATGCTCAAAAAGCGATGAGCGGACCGTAACCAAGTTGTGTTTATTGTCACTGCGGACTTCACGTGGTTTGTGCGGATATAGCCTTATTTAAAATGCATAGTGTAATTGCTCGTGAAACTATTAATTAATAAACTTAGAAGCGTCGGCCCGTGGGGGCCAGGGACTATAATGTAGAGCAGTCCCCCTGTGGCTCTCTTTGACGGTCTTAGTGGGCTGAGTTACCTCCGAGTGACTTCCCGATCGCGGCCCACTCTGATCGTCATAGAGGGGCTAAATCGATGCCGTTCCCTCTTCTGGCACTCTGGGCCAAGCTGAGCCCAGAGGGGGGGAACATCTACATTTCGCCTCCCCCTACTATCGCGCTTTCCACATGCTGTGGAAGGCAGGGGGCCCCCCGAACAGAGCACACAGCCAAAAATGCATATGCGTATTGCTGCATGCACAATAAATGGGTCAATTTTGACAAACGTGATCCCGACTGAAATGCAAAAAAGCCCATGAAGTGCTGAGAAGCAGTGAGATCAGAGTGGATGTCCAGCAGCTGCAGTCAGTGATGGTCTGTCTCCTCTCAGTCAGTGATGGTCTGTCTCCTCCCAGTCAGTGATGGTCTGTCTGTCTCCTCTCAGTCAGTGATGGTCTGTCTCTCAGTCAGTGATGGTCTGTCTGTCTCCTCCCAGTCAGTGATGGTCTGTCTCTCAGTCAGTGATGGTCTGTCTCTCAGTCAGTGATGGTCTGTCTGTCTCCTCCCAGTCAGTGATGGTCTGTCTGTCTCCTCTCAGTCAGTGATGGTCTGTCTGTCTGTCTCCCAGTCAGTGATGGTCTGTCTGTCTCCTCCCAGTCAGTGATGGTCTGTCTGTCTTTCAGTCAGTGATGGTCTGTCTCTCAGTCAGTGATGGTCTGTCTGTCTCCTCCCAGTCAGTGATGGTCTGTCTGTCTTTCAGTCAGTGATGGTCTGTCTCTCAGTCAGTGATGGTCTGTCTCTCAGTCAGTGATGGTCTGTCTCCCAGTCAGTGATGGTCTGTCTCCTCCCAGTCAGTGATGGTCTGTCTGTCTCTCAGTCAGTGATGGTCTGTCTGTCTCTCAGTCAGTGATGGTCTGTCTGTCTCTCAGTCAGTGATGGTCTGTCTCCTCCCAGTCAGTGATGGTCTGTCTCCTCCCAGTCAGTGATGGTCTGTCTCTCAGTCAGTGATGGTCTGTCTCCTCCCAGTCAGTGATGGTCTGTCTGTCTCTCAGTCAGTGATGGTCTGTCTGTCTCTCAGTCAGTGATGGTCTGTCTCTCAGTCAGTGATGGTCTGTCTGTCTCTCAGTCAGTGATGGTCTGTCTCTCAGTCAGTGATGGTCTGTCTCCTCTCAGTCAGTGATGGTCTGTCTCTCAGTCAGTGATGGTCTGTCTCTCAGTCAGTGATGGTCTGTCTCCCAGTCAGTGATGGTCTGTCTCTCAGTCAGTGATGGTCTGTCTCTCAGTCAGTGATGGTCTGTCTCCTCCCAGTCAGTGATGGTCTGTCTGTCTCTCAGTCAGTGATGGTCTGTCTCTCAGTCAGTGATGGTCTGTCTGCTCTCAGCCAGCCGAGGGGCCAGCATGGTGCATGTGGGGCCCGTGTACCTGTGAACGCTCTAACCCGTCTCCTATCTCTGCCAACACGCGGATAGGGCCCAGCAAACATCCCTCACCATAACACCTCTCTCTCTTTCTCGGGCTCTCTCTCTCCTTCTCACCCTCTCTTTCCCTCTACCCCTCTTTCTCACCTGCTCTCACTCACCGTCTCTCTCTCTGCTGTCACTCTCTATCTTTCTCACCCTTTCCCTCTCTTTCTCTCTCTCTTTCTCTCACACTCTCCACCCCCCCCCCCATCTCTCTGCTCAGATTTCAGCAGCAATAACGGTAATCTGATCATCTGCTTCCTGTTCCACTCCAATACTAATTAAACGTGTTATATTGATGTTAAGTAGCCCAACCCTTCCTTACCATAATACTGTAGGCAGAGGTGCATGTGCTCTGGTGGTGTGCGTAGAGAGCGTGCGTGGATATGGGTTTGACCCATACTTTACACAGAGTACAGTATAGTATGAAATAACAGTATTTCCACTGTGTCTGAGCCGGTGCAGTCATCTCAATCCATTTCCTCTCTCTCTCTCTCCCTCACACACACACACACACACACCCACACACACACACACACACACACACACACACACACACTCACTCCATTTGGCTCTGATATTTCACTCGGTCTGTATTTCTCTCTCTCTCTCTCCCTCACACACACACACACACACACACACACACACACACACACACACACACACACACACACACACACACACACACACTCACTCCATTTGGCTCTGATATTTCATGTGGCTTCATATTTCATGTGGATGGGGACATGTTTTCTTTCTGACACCAATCCAGGAAGATGTGATATAACCAACAATAGATGATTATAAAAGCCGTGTCTTGTTGCTTGTTGTTGTGTAACACAGATCCTTCCAGGGTTGTGTCCTACACAAAACAATTTTCCACCTGCCAGTCAAAAAGGCAGTGCATGAAATTGCTGTAATTATAAAATCTTCATGGGATGTGCTCATTCATTTGCCTTTTCCATGGATTTGATGTATTGTAAAGCATATTTCATTATTGATGGTTTCATACCCCCAGAACAGGATGGTTGAACTCAAGAGACTGACACACATATCTCTTACGAGGAGAGCTCGTACACATACTGTACTGTTCAACACACATACGCATGCACGCACGCGTGCACGCACGTACACACACATCTCTGATCTGCGCCTATTGCATTAATGATGGCAATTACAACGGGCGTGCATGCGTCTAGATGTTCATAAAAGTATTTACATTTTTATGTTATAAAAACAATCAAACAGCTTCCCGTGGTGTACCTGCGGCTAACCTACTCCGGGCACCGCCCACACACACACATTTTGTTGCAAAACGTGTCCTACCCAGCTGCAGATTCGGAGAAGATCTGTGACGTAACGCCGCAAACGCACGTGTAGTTTGCTTTCAAATTAAAGTGAAATAAAAATGTGGGCCGTGTGGGGATATTTCACCATCTCAGACCAAGACATGCGCTATGCAACTTGTAAAACTTGTTCAAGTGACATTTCAAGAGGAGGTATTACAGCCTAGGATTTTAACATATCAAATCTAACTGGCCATTTGAAAAGCAGGCATCATTTCTTTGTTTCCCTGGCACAAAAATAAAATAAAATAAACATCGGCCATCGGCATCGGCCATCGGCCGGATTGTTATTTTAAACATCGGCATCAGCCCAGAATTTTGCAATCGATGCATCCCTAATTAGGATTGTCTTGTGGAGTTTATTCCACCTACTGTGAATGCACACTCAAACAACAGACATGCTGCCGAGTAACAGGGGGTAAACACAAGTGTAATGTTATGTTCATTTACCAGCCTGTTCCGAGGCCCCAGGCCTTGGAGATGTTGACGGGAGCGAGTGAGAGAGAGACGTCTGGGAAGGCGACGGTAAGTACTGTGTACAATACGGACAGGGAAACAGGAAACAAAGCTGTTTCTGGCAGCACCCTGGAGAGAACAAAGGAGACATGAGTGGCGTTTGAATTCTGTTTTTGTGTCGAAGCTGCTCTGAGAAGCGAGTCAGCGCCTGGTCTCCGCATTCATAAAAACATAAAAAATAATTTAAAAAAAAAAGAGACTGCCAAGCCGCTGACAGAACCCAATAAAAAAAAAATGCCCAGAGTGAGAAAAACATATCGGTGCCTCGCCTCAGATCATACATAAAGCGCCTCTGCTCAGTACAGAACTGATGGAACGAAGTGAAATTCTCCACTCCTGAAACTCCAACAAAGGACTAGTCTTGCCATTGTGTCCCCCAACTAGAAGAACCTGGATCTGGGTCTGGAATCCCGATCTGGGCCCCATCGCTCACCACCGCTACCCTCTCCTCTCTCTCCTTCCTACCCCTGCTGGGCTCTGGCACCCTTCTCAGTCCCCCTCACCACCGCTACCCTCTCCTCTCTCTCCTTCCTACCCCTGCCTGGCTCTGGCACCCTTCTCAGTCCCCCTCACCACCGCTACCCTCTCCTCTCTCTCCTTCCTACCCCTGCCTGGCTCTGGCACCCTTCTCAGTCCCCCTCTCACCTCCTCCCCCACACACACACATACTGGCACCAGTTGGCCAGTCTCATCCTCATCATAGCCCTGCACACACACACACACACACACGCACACACACACACACACACACACACACACACACACACACACACACACACACCTACCTATCTTCCATCCAGGCACATCAGAGCATCCAGGACTTCAGTAAGAGCCTGATAACGCACACTGTCCAGAGCCCAGCAGTGATAACACCAACCACGAATAGTAACACACTATTGCTCTCCCCGCTGGACGAGCACAGCTGGCTGTCAGTGTGGAGTCACCCCGCAGGCGTTTGGTCGGAGGCCGGGTGAGAGGATCACAACTGCGTCCTCGTGATGGGGGTCTGGGACACTTGTGACCAACAAGGGTGACATTGGGTGGGAAGACAGTGGGGCTGGCTTCGTCAATCTCCCTCTAGCTGGGGAATTTAAAAAAGTGTGGAGGACAAAAGTGTCAGTTGAATAATTATTGCAGTGATGAAAAAAAAAAAAACTATTTTAACGTTAGGCCTTCCTAAGGCCCCACTTTCAATCATGATGAGCTGAAGTTAAAAGAAAAGTGATCAGTTCGCTCATCGGTAGCTACTGTACAGTATGTGTTGGCAGGGAAGCGTCGGGGCTTGCTAAGCGCTTATGTATTCAGAGTGCATTGCCGGGAGTGAGTTCACCAGAGGACAGCCTATCCCGGTACAAGTGGCGGTCCTCCGAGTGATGGAGTACCCCTCATTCGCCCGAGCAGGATGCTGATAGCGGATCGCTGCTACAGTAGTCTTACCCAGAGAGCAGGGGGGCAGTTAAGAGGACCTAGCTTCTAGCTGCCAGCTGCTAACAATGTATTCCTCAAAGGAAAACAGGACACAAATGCTGTGGCACATTCTATAAAACCGAAATGTTCGATTCCGAAAATATGTGGCTCGTTTAGTTGAACGTGACGCTCGTAAGGCCGAGGCAGTAAAGGTTTTGATTCCTGCAAAACTATCAGGCTAATCTACAGTATGCAATGACTAGAGAGCGCTTAATCTAAAAGCTCTTATTGGATACGAAACACAGACTTTACAGCTCAGGCCTTCTCAAATGGGATGGAAACTAGGCTATGCTGTGTATAGTACTATGGATAATATCATAGCCGAATGAAAATGAGCACTAGATTAGGTGACTCTCACCCTTGCTCTCACTCCTTGCTCAGAGACAATGGAGCACGGACACAATGATTCTCGCCTTCCACAGTGACCTTGAGGAATTGAGGCATTATCTAATCTTTTTATCCTGACACTGTCCCACTGGTCATAGTCAAGGCAAAGATGACATCATCTTTGACACAAGTATAAGCAGGGGTGTGGTCATTAGACTGGGCAAAAAGTGACCACTTCCATTTAAACCGGCAAGGAAAGTAGGATTAACTTCATCATTATCCAGAGTAAATCCACTCTGTAAATGGATAATCCCCAGCTAATAATCGAGGATGATGGATTTGATGGCTTTAAACCTCTTCAGTTATGAAATATGAGTTATCTAGGCAGTGTATGATTATGATAAATGCCATTATGTGCTCCTCAAACAGTGATTGATCGGTCCCTGGTCAGATCAGAACGTTTGTCTTCACAACCCTGGGAGCTCAAAATGTGTGCAGTGACACTGACAACTAACGTCATCATATCTTACAGTGTCTAGTCTGCAGTCAAGTCAACTACCGTCATCATATCTTACAGTGTCTAGCCTGCAGTCAAGTCAACTACCGTCATCATATCTTACAGTGTCTAGTCTGCAGTCAAGTCAACTACCGTCATCATATCTTACAGTGTCTAGTCTGCAGTCAAGTCAACTACCGTCATCATATCTTACAGTGTCTAGTCTGCAGTCAAGTCCCACAAAACATGGGCAGACGGGCAGAGCCAGCGCCTACCTTACAAATCCAGCTGTATCGGCAAAAATTCCCACAGACCCACTCCAAGATCTTGTAGAAAGCCTTCCCACAAGAATGGGAGCTGTTATAGATGCAAGGAGGGACCAACTCCATATGAATGCCTATTAATTTAGAATGGGATGTAATAAAATAAATAAAAATAGGTGTAATGTGTAGGTGTGCCAATACATTTGTCCATATAGTATAACTCTAACTCCAGTAATTATATCTTATCTAACTCCAACTACTGTACAGTAATTATATCTTATCTAACTCCAACTACTGTACAGTAATTATATCTTATCTTACTCCAACTACTGTACAGTAATTATGTCTTATCTAACTCCAACTACTGTACAGTAATTATATATTATCTTACTCCAACTACTGTACAGTAATTATATCTTATCTTACTCCAACTACTGTACAGTAATTATATCTTATCTAACTCCAACTACTGTACAGTAATTATGTCTTATCTAACTCCAACTACAGTAATTATGTCTTATCTAACTCCAACTATAGTAATTATGTCTTATCTAACTCCAACTACAATAATTATGTCTTATCTGACTCCAACTACAGTAATTATGTCTTATCTAACTCCAACTACAATAATTATGTCTTATCTAACTCCAACTACAGTAATTATGTCTTATCTAACTCCAACTACAATAATTATGTCTTATCTAACTCCAACTACAGTAATTATGTCTTATCTAACTCCAACTACAATAATTATGTCTTATCTAGCTCCAACTGCGGTCATCCTGTCTTATTTAACTCCAACTACGGTCATCATGTCCTATCTAACTCCTTGCCAAGCTGACTCAGATCAACTTTTCCCCTGGCAACAGCTTTTTTGTTTGAAATCATACTGTACATGAAAAAACATGACTGGATTTCACCGTGTAACACAAACAAAAGCAGAGAGACCCAGAATGATGGATATATCCAATTTGTACAGCAAACAGTATGTGAAGTGAAAGGGCAGTTTCCTGAGTCACATACTGTACATGTATCTCTTTCTACTACGATCAATGCTAAATAATTGCAAGTGTTCCATTAAGATATCTTCCGTATAACCTCCTGTACCTGCTGGCATGCTGCAGCATGAATAAGTATCTATTGATTGTTATATGGATGTGGAGGGGGCAAGACCCTGAAACAACAGACCGCCAATAAACTGTTTCCATCAAAGACGTTGACAAAACCAAAGCCTCTTATATCAAACCATGCAGGCTCCAAGGACAAACTTCCACCCAACCTTCATGGGATGAGAAGTTTCCAGTGACCTGCAAAGATGAGATACTTTAACGTCTTCCAGGCTGGGAAAATTGTCTGCTTCTGTTTCGGCTCTGCATCCAATAAGGGACGCCTGATACAGAACTCCCAACCACCATATATCTTACTAGCATTCACCTTTACAGTATATGTCATCTACCTATTCCACGCTCGGCCAGTGTGCCTTTACGTCCCCTGAGGGGGCGGAAATTCGTGAACCGTTCCTCCTCCCTCTGGCTCCCCAGTCACATATAAATCTTTGGGATTCCATCACCAGTGCGATGAATCATCTTTTTCTATTCACCACAGCCATCCAGGCAGTCAACCTATAGGAACAGTTCACCCCTGCTCCCTCCTCCTCCAGATTCAAGACAACCATGTATATTTTGCCCTCAGTCTACAGTACATACCCCCATCCCCACCACTCTCTTGGTTTGTCCCTCATTCTACGCACCCCCATCCCCACCACTCTCTTGGTTTCTCCCTCATTCTACGCACCCCCATCCCCACCACTCTCTTGGTTTCTCCCTCATTCTACGCACCCCCATCCCCACCACTCTCTTGGTTTCTCCCTCATTCTACGCACCCCCATCCCCACCACTCTCTTGGTTTCTCCCTCATTCTACGCACCCCCATCCCCACCACTCCCTCGGCTGGCATGTTACTACCTACAGTATGTCGCTTTATCTTTATAGTCGGTCACAGTCTTTCATCCTCCTTAGTCATCCATCTTTGTCTGTGTTCCTTTCTCCACTCCACCTCCCTCCATCTCTCCCTCCCTCCTTCCCTGCCTCTGCTCTCCTCTCTCCGCACTCCTTTAATCCCCCTGTGCAGGAGGGAATCCCGACTCTTGCACCTCTGCAGTGAGACAGGGCTTACGTAACAGGGAGGCAGACAGCGTGGCGGACAGGCAGGCAGGCAGGCAAGACCATCCAAAATTCATGAGGTCTCTGCAGCATCAAAAAAGCCTTATTCTCCCTTGTTTGGACGAATCCGGCCCGCCCAGCTATACAGCAGCCAGCTCCCATTAGAGGTGCCATGGAAACAGACCTCCCAATGCTATCCTTTACTGTAATCTAATCGGGTCCGAATCATTCCCCCTAACTGCCCCCAGAGAAACGTCCTCCAGTTCCGTTCACCACAGACCGTCGACAGTTAGGCAGTAACTGTAAAATGTAAAACCAGCTGCAGTTCTATGATATCGCCTTTGACAGTTATCCTTCACATACAATCGAACCAAAACATGCTACATGAAAAAGGTTTTGTGATGCTGGTGTAGGAAAGACCTTCAGTGTGTCAACAATAGCTTTCCGTAATACCGTGTGTGACTGTATGCCACTGGCCAAGACCTGGATATAACAATGTTACTAGCTGTTTGGCTGGAACGACATAATTTAACGATTTGGTATTTGAAGAGAGCCGTTCTCGGTTCAAGAGATAACAACTATTGTGAACTTAATCTATTTCCACGCACACATGCAAATTACACCCACAAATAAAAGTCCCTGTCCCCCAACACTCGGGAGAGGAGGGGAGAGGGAACTGTGAGGGAAGAGAGAGGAGCACGTGAAAAAACACGAAAGAGAGAGGGAGAGAGAGAGGTAGACAGAGAGAGAGATAGAGAGAGGTAGACAGAGAGAGATAGAGACAGAGCGAGAGGGGACGACAGAAAGAGATAGAGAGGTAGACAGAGATAAAGAGGTATAGAGAGAGAGAGAGAGGGAGTTATGGGTAAACAAATTCTCCAATCTCTTTAGCCCTATAGAGAAGAAAAAACTATAAAAAAATATGTATACAGACTGTATGTATATATTATATGTTCATGCACACTGTATGTATATTTTTTTATTTTTTTTATTTTATTGTTTATTTAATTGAATCTATTATGTATATTCTCTATGTAAATTCTTTATTTTGCTGCACTCCCCCCACTGCTGCTGTACTTTTGCACTGCTGAAACACCCAGAGCCCTGAATTGCATTCATGGGCGGATGTCTGTGCTCTCTGAGCACCATTTCAAGTCTTAATCATCATTCCCATCATCAAGGTTTGTATCCAATCAAATACCTCTATTGTATATGCTGCAGAAATTAAAATGTAATTAAAATTAAAATTATAAATTAAAAAGTATAAGATATGTACACTATCAGTGTACAGTACAGTATACTACTCAGGAGACAGTTCAAGCACAGCGACTGATGTTGAGTTAATATATTTACAGAGTTTCAGAGTATTGTGAGCCGCTGTTGAGAGACCGAGCGTGTCGTATCAGCAAGCTTTTACACGGGCGGTGAAACCGTCCCCTGATCCATCTGAGAATAATCATGATGGGTGTTTGTTTACGCTGTGGGTTTGAGAGACGGAGGCACCACCGCCCGCCAGCCAGCCTCTCCGGCTATATTACCAGACACGCACACACACTGCTCAGCCAAATCCTCTCACACACACACACACACACACACACACACACATACACACACACACACACACACACACACAAAGCTATCCATTATAATACTAACACCTACAAAAACAGTGCCTCCATAGCTCCCCGCCACACTGAGGGGATGACATAACACATTTCTCCTCCGAGAAAAAGTGCTTTCATATTTGCATGCTGCCCTACTTTCCAAAACTTCACATTTATTAATTTATTTTTCTGCCCGGCGTGTTTCTGTAAAAGACTTTTAACGGTAGGCTCACAACGAGCTGGCAGAACGCTGTGTGAACACGAGCAGTGTCAGGCTGTGCAAACAGCAGCAGTCTCGCGCGGTGCATGGCTGCACCTCAACAGCCAACGACGACGAGGGGCCAAATCAGAACAGACGGCTGTGAGTAATGATGCCTCTCCCAAGTCCATTTCCCTCAGAGGAAGGGGGGTGGGGGTGGGGGCAAAGGAGGTGTGTGTGTGTGTGTGTGTGTGTGTGTGTGTGTGTGTGTGTGTGTGTGTGTGTGTGTGTGTGTGTGTGTGTGTGTGTGTGTGTGGAGGGGGGGTTGATAGTTCAGGCACTGGTCCAATGGAGTGGGGTGTGAAGGCGGGGCGCTGTGGAGTGGGAGCCTCCTCTAGGTGTCATGGCTTGGCTGGCCCCTCATCTATTCTGGTGGGAGAGGAGGTGTTTTCTTGGGCTGCAGCCTGCTTGGAGGGAGGGTGTATTAGTGTATGTGGAGTGCATGGATTGGGGAGTGGGTCTTTGTGGGTTATCAGACAGCATGAAATGAAGAGTAGGGAAGTGTGTGTGTGTGTG
>NC_140247.1:23096809-23124309 GCF_949987555.1 Borostomias antarcticus | reverse complement strand
GCAAATCTTGGTCAATAAATCTCCAATGTTCATGAAACAATGACATAATTTTCATGACATGGTGGATGTAGTGTGACATTTTACTGAATTTTACATACATATCAATTTTACATACATATCAAGTTTTTGACAGAACTTTGAATTATGTCCTCATTCTGTCCCCTCAAACTATTGGTGACAAATGGAGAAGAAATACACTTCATTGCTGTTGGCAACCCTGCCCAAAATGGCTGAACCTAGGACTACATCCGGCCAAACTGATTGCTTTCCACTGATTGAACACACCTGCAGTCAATCTGCAATTAGGAAGACAAGCCAAAAACATTTCAATATATACAGTAGATAGACAGACAGACAGACAGATAGATAGATAGACAGACAGACAGACAGATAGATAGATAGATAGATAGATAGATAGATAGATAGATAGATAGATAGATAGATAGATAGATAGATAGATAGATAGATTGATTGATTGATTGATTGATTACTTGGCAGGTAGTTCAACCACAACATGACTTACAGTACTGTAACCTTGGTGTCTAAGTTCAAGCGCTCTGTGATGCAGAATGAACAATCTAATACTCTGGCATTGTACTGTTTGGATTTCAGACAGATAATTCTAAAGATATTTTTAATTTAAGAAAATTTAAAGGAAAATGCCGCTGTCACAGCAAGTTTAGCTCAAATGTCACTTTGTCCTCAATGAAACCGATCCGTACACTCCAACATTTAACCGATCCGTGCAGTAGTAAGCTAGCTCCTTTTTCCTCTGTGCGCCCACCCCTTTATAATGGAGGTCTATGGGCCTCTGCTAAAAACTATGATAAACATGCATTTTCAAGGCAGGCGTTCACCTTTAAATAATTAGGGTCCGGTTAGAGACCCTCCTGTATTTGTCATTTGTCATTGTCTCTTCCTCCACAAAATGCCCAGCCTGACTCTTTTTTGGTTTGGTTTACTGGAAGAAAAAAGGCTTGTGAGTATCAGTTTGCTGCATCATAAATCCTGTTTTACTCCTTGAGCTAAAAAGACAGCTTCAAAACAAGAATCCTCAGTATACTGAGGATTCGGTGTCAAGGCAAACACAAACATGCACACCACACACATGTACACACACACACACACACACACACATACACACACATTTTACATTTACACATTATAGAAAATATTGCTGGGCTTTGAAGTGAGCTGACGGTAATAAGAAAATAGTTGCTGGCAAGTTGCTAAGATGATACAGTTGAGAGAGAGAGAGAGAGATAAGCCTACAGAGAGAGAGAGAGAGAGAGAGAGAGAGAGAGAGAGAGAGAGAGAGATAAGCCTACAGAGAGAGAGAGAGGGAGAGAGAGAGAGAGAGAGAGAGAGAGAGAGAGAGAAAGAAGCAGACTTAGAGCTCAGCAATAACCAAAAGATTGCTGGACTTCAGAATCTGAACTTCAATTTATTTTGCTGACCTGTGCACACAGTCACCCTGCCCAAGATCAGTACCAAACAGAGCTGAGCTGAGTGAGCTACAGAACCCACAGCAGAAGTAGTGCTCTCTGACCCTCATGTCCTTCCTGTCTGTGAAACTCCGTATAGGCATAATTCATGAAGATAACCATATCTGGAAAGATAAAGAGACCTGCCATTCTGTTGGAATTAGAATGATTTGGATGTGGGGTGTTTGGTTGGGCAGAACCGGCTGATTAGAGTTTCAGCGTTGGCAGAAGCCTAATGACTGATGCACCACCAAGAGAATGTAGGAATGTTTGGTTCGCAGAAGCCAGCGTCCCGCTAATCACCACCGACGAAGAAATGGTTACTATGGGAACGGTAATTGGGAGCCGATAGCTACGGACCTTCTTCATACCGCAGCGATGCCGACGTTGCCTCGGTGTCTGGTGTCGGCGCGGTGTGGTCCGGCGCCCGCCTTCCGCAGATTGATCCCGGGCCAAATGGGACTGTTAGGATTGGAGACGTGAGTGGGCAGTCACTGATTCATCCACACACAACAACTTTCACTGTCTGTTAGTTTACTGGGCTACAGATGATTCACTCGCTGGTCAGTGTGATGCAGACAAAATAATTACAGTATATAACAATACTACTACTACTACTACTACTACTACTACTACTACTACTAATAAAAATTATAATAATAATAATAATAATAATAAATACATATAAATATAGCTGCAAGTGGCAATGATCGGGGTCCAAGCGCTTTGCGATGAGGTGTCGAAAATAAGATTTGCAGAAGAAGCAGAAGACCAGATCAAGTTGACCACATGTGGAAGTGTCCATGGCGGCCATTTTTGTGGCTAGCCTACTTCTCAATAGGCTACAGTAGATTTGCTGTTGAGCATCGATGCTGTAACTTGGTATCTCAGATGTGATTTGTTGCGGCAGTGTGAACTATTGATGGATTAGTGCATTTGTTAGCCCACCCACCCAATCAGCCAATCACCACCAGCCCTCTATTAATTTATACATTCCTACAATGTAGGCTGACATCTTGGAGTGGATAGCGACACCACCTCAAGCTCAACCTGGACAAGACTGAGCTGCTGTTCCTCCCGGGGAAGGACTGCCCGCACCGGGACCTGGCCATCACCATTGAAGACACAGTGGTGACGCCCATTTGGACTGTGAAGAATCTGGGTGTGATTGTGAACTGTCATTATCCGCACATATCACATCCATTACACACTCTTGCAGATTCCTGTTCTACAACGTCAGGAGGATTCACTTGTGCAGGTGCTCATCCAGGACTGCCTGGACTACTGCAACTCCCTCCTCGCTGGGGCCCCGGCGTCAGCCATTAAACCCCTGGAACTTGTCCAGAAAGCTGCTGCTCGCCTGGTGTTCAACCACCCCAAGTTCTTCCACACAACTTCCCTCCTCCGTTCCCTACACTGGCTCCCTGTAGCAGCTCGCACCCAGTTTAAAACACCTGGACTAGCCTGTATGGCGATGAAAGGAACAGCTCCCTTCTACCTACAGGTACAGGCCATGGTCAAACCCCAAACCAATGAACTGCCCACTGACGTTAGGACAGCAGAGTTGCTGCCCATCTTTCACCGCAGGCACAAAACTCAACTCTTCAAGAAGTACCACCACAATTCTCCCTCTTAAGCACCTATTGTATTTTTGGTTTGCTATTCTTGCACTTTGCCTTCAGAAATAGAATATATTCTTAGTCACTTGTTTTAGAAAGGAGATGCACTTGTAAGTTCTGACAAGTTGTAGTTCATTGGCTTTTCTTATGTTAAATGCAATTATTGTAATAATTGCATTGGATAAAAGCATCAGCTAAATGACTAATGTAATGTAATGTAAGACAGTATGTGAGATGGGTCTGAACTTATCCTTGAAAATGCAAAGAGTGCACGATGGTAAAAGAGGGATTTGAACTCTTAACTTTGGCAATAAAAGACAACCACCTTTCATTAAACAACGAGTTTATCCAATCACCATTGTGTATATAAAAGCATGACAAACATAGGGACATGCCTAAAAGGTTTTGACCTGGTTGAATCATGAATTGAATGAAAATGTTACAATCCAAAATGTTACATACGTAAAGATGGAGATTAATTGATTGATTGAAATGATGTAAGGATTTTGACTGTACATCACGCCGTTCTTGAGATAACTGCGAAAACGTAAGCATGATTTTTATAGTGCCACGTTGAGGTCAATGACTGTCAATTTATGTGCCTAGCAGAGGAAAGAAAGAAAGAAAGAAAGAAAGAAAGAAAGAAAGAAAGAAAGAAAGAAAGAAAGAAAGAAAGAAAGAAAGAAAGAAAGAAAGAAAGAAAGAAAGAAAGAAAGAAAGACTAGAACAAAAGCAATAAGGGCCCAGCTGCAGCATCGGCTGCTTTGACCCCTAATAATTAAGGATTTGAAATAAAACTCAGTACCCCCTTGCCACTTTGTTGTATCATATCAGCTGTCTCTCTCTCTCTCTCTCTCTCTCTCTCTCTCAACATCACTCTCACTATCTACTTCACCTCCCTCCCCCTCTCTCCCGCCCCCTCTATCTCTCTCTGTCTCCATGCTCAAACATACAGTGAGCCTTTAACAAGTCTGACCCTCATGAACATGCATATACCCTGTAGTGCTAGTAGACATAGTAGTATAGTATAGTGGGCCTACTGCAGCTCATAGCGCCCCTTAACAAGTGCTGCTGTCTTCATCCATGTCACTGCTCCACCCAGTGACACTTCTCGTCTGTCATCCCCTGCGTATTGTGGACAGACGGTGAAATGATTCCCATTATAATAATTAAATTTCCCCCGAGGCCCAAATGGGAAGAGTATCAGGGGTTATTAATAATGTGTCTCGTCCCGGTCCAAAAACAGCGGTGCTGTGACAGAGATGGAGGACACCGGGTTCAGATACCAACCACGGACTGCATGGATTAATGAACAGACACACACACACACACTCACACACACACTCTCACACTCACACACACACACACACACACACACACACACACACACACACACACACACACATTCAAGCACATACACACATTCCTGCCCACAAACGTTCAAATCATTTTCCACATACCCTTATTGAAGGGATCCACGTCTCTCTGGACCTTGTGCATGCGCAAATCCATTCCTTTCATCAGCTGGCTATTCATCATTTCGGTGTGCATTTTCCACACAGCCATAAATCACAAGTCTTAATTGCTCACAAGATAAAACAACATGCTGTTTTCTGGATCAAACTAACTCAAGAGCACCATGTCCAGTATTATTGATTCGGAGATGCATAATTGTGTTTCTTTGTTGATTTTGTTTTTGTTGATGCTGTCACACAGAATGACGTGTGTTGGGTGGTTACCCGAGGTGTCAGTTGCTATGCACCATAAAGCGCACTCAAAACAGGATGTCATTATCATGAACCCTTTTTGCTCGCCCAATCACAAGGAGGAATAGCACTGGCCTGGGCCACACTTGGTGTTGCAGTTTTCTATACCCGTTGCACCACTTGCACACGACCTCTGGTTGTTGCACATACCTCAATGGCACCAAGGCTATTACAGTTAATGAAAACTAACAATAAAACTAAAACTAGGTGTGAAAAAACATTTTAGTTAACTGAAATAAAAATAAAAACTAGACTTTACAAAAAATGATAACTAACCAAAACTGTACTGTGTGTTTACAAAACTAAAAATAAAGTCAAATTATAGAGAAAATGTCTTTAAAATGTCTTCTCTTTCGGGTTTTTTCATACTCCCTGTCATTATCACTCAGTGCTTCTGGTGAAAGGTGGTTTCATTTTTCAGTTGTTTTTTTTGCCAGGTTTTTGGCCGGCAGCCGGTGCCTTCATAAACATTAGCAGCTATCGATTACCGGTAATCAATAGCCGCTAACGTTTCTGAAGGCACCGGCTGCCGGCCAAAAAGTTTTTTGTCACGCGAAGCTACAGCTGGGGCGAGTTGAACTTCAAATGTAGCAAACATTAAACGGCGGTGTGTTGGAACGCTGTGCTGATTGGGTAACACAGAGAAAACGTGTTGTCAACCTGGAAAGCATAGCAAACCGTAAACGTTTTGTCGGGGCTGAACTCACCCGTGATCATTGCGAGTCCGTGCGCTCTGCCTTGTTTGTGGAATGTGACTGCAGCCGCATACCTGCCTATTCTTGATTTGTAGTTGTGAATCCTCAAAAATTTGTTTTATTATGGGAAGACAATTGCAAGCTTGTGTATCTATATATATAGATGTTACCATGCAAGGACACCCCCTCACCTCCACTACCATGAATACACCCTCAACCTCCACCTCCACTACCATGAATACACACTCAACCTCCACCTCCACTACCATGAATATACCCTCAACCTCCACCTCCACTACCATGAATACAGTACATCCTCATATACACCCAAGCAGGCCATTGAAAAGCGTTATTTACTGTGTTCAAGCCAGCGGGCCAGTGCTTATGTCAAGCCGTGCATGGCAAATAAAACGGATCTTGAATCTTGATTTGTGTGTGTGTGTGTGTGTGTGTGTGTGTTTGTGTGTGTGTATGTGTGTGTGTGTGCGCGCATAAACCCCAGAAGCCCATTCCCACATCATCCCATCCTCGACCACAGCCTTTATTATTGATGAGCAGAGTAGACCAATCTCGCAACATTCCTGTCTTGCAGCATGCTTTTAATCCTTTCACTGCAGGGCTCTGTTACCATGACAGGACACACCCTCCACCTCCACTACCATGAATACACCCTCCACCTCCACTACCATGAATACACCCTCCACCTCCACTACCATGAATACACCCTCCACCTCCACTACCATGAATACACCCTCCACCTCCACTACCATGAATACACCCTCCACCTCCACTACCATGAATACACCCTCCACCTCCACTACCATGAATACACCCTCCACCTCCACTACCATGAATACACCCTCCACCTCCACTACCATGAATACACCCTCCACCTCCACTACCATGAATACACCCTCAACGTCCACCTCCACTACCATGAATACACCCTCCACCTCCACTACCATGAATACACCCTCCACCTCCACTACCATGAATACACCCTCAACGTCCACCTCCACTACCATGAATACACCCTCCACCTCCACTACCATGAATACACCCTCCACCTCCACCTCCACTACCATGAATACACCCTCAACCTCCACCTCCACTACCATGAATACACCCTCCACCTTCACTACCATGAATACACCCTCCACCTCCACTACCGTGAATACACCCTCCACCTCCACTACCGTGAATACACCCTCCACCTCCACTACCATGAATACACCCTCCACCTCCACTACCATGAATACACCCTCAACCTCCACCTCCACTACCATGAATACACCCTCCACCTCCACTACCATGAATACACCCTCCACCTCCACCTCCACTACCATGAATACACCCTCAACGTCCACCTCCACTACCATGAATACACCCTCAACCTCCACCTCCACTACCATGAATACACCCTCCACCTCCACCTCCACTACCATGAATACACCCTCCACCTCCACTACCATGAATACACCCTCCACCTCCACTACCATGAATACACCCTCCACCTCCACTACCATGAATACACCCTCCACCTCCACTACCATGAATACACCCTCCACCTCCACTACCATGAATACACCCTCCACCTCCACTACCATGAATACACCCTCAACGTCCACCTCCACTACCATGAATACACCCTCCACCTCCACTACCATGAATACACCCTCCACCTCCACCTCCACTACCATGAATACACCCTCAACGTCCACCTCCACTACCATGAATACACCCTCAACCTCCACCTCCACTACCATGAATACACCCTCCACCTCCACTACCATGAATACACCCTCAACCTCCACCTCCACTACCATGAATACACCCTCAACCTCCACCTCCACTACCATGAATACACCCTCAACCTCCACTACCATGAATACACCCTCCACCTCCACTACCATGAATACACCCTCCACCTCCACTACCATGAATACACCCTCCACCTCCACTACCATGAATACACCCTCCACCTCCACTACCATGAATACACCCTCCACCTCCACCTCCACTACCATGAATACACCCTCAACCTCCACCTCCACTACCATGAATACACCCTCCACCTCCACTACCATGAATACACCCTCCACCTCCACTACCATGAATACACCCTCAACCTCCACCTCCACTACCATGAATACACCCTCCACCTCCACTACCATGAATACACCCTCCACCTCCACTACCATGAATACACCCTCCACCTCCACTACCATGAATACACCCTCCACCTCCACTACCATGAATACATCCTCCACCTCCACTACCATGAATACACCCTCCACCTCCACTACCATGAATACACCCTCCACCACCACTACCATGAATACACCCTCCACCTCCACTACCATGAATACACCCTCCACCTCCACTACCATGAATACACCCTCCTCCTCCACTACCGTGAATACACCCTCCACCTCCACCTCCACTACCATGAATACACCCTCCACCTCCACCTCCACTACCATGAATACACCCTCCACCTCCACCTCCACTACCATGAATACACCCTCCACCTCCACCTCCACTACCATGAATACACCCTCCACCACCACCTCCACTACCATGAATACACCCTCCACCTCCACCTCCACTACCATGAATACACCCTCCACCTCCACTACCGTGAATACACCCTCCACCTCCACTACCATGAATACACCCTCCACCACCATGAATACACCCTCCACCTCCACTACCATGAATACACCCTCCACCTCCACTACCATGAATACACCCTCCACCTCCACTACCATGAATACACCCTCCACCTCCACTACCATGAATACACCCTCCACCTCCACTACCATGAATACACCCTCAACCTCCACCTCCACTACCATGAATACACCCTCAACCTCCACCTCCACTACCATGAATACACCCTCAACCTCCACTACCATGAATACACCCTCCACCTCCACTACCATGAATACACCCTCAACGTCCACCTCCACTACCATGAATACACCCTCCACCTCCACTACCATGAATACACCCTCCACCTCCACTACCATGAATACACCCTCCTCCTCCACTACCGTGAATACACCCTCCACCTCCACTACCATGAATACACCCTCCACCACCATGAATACACCCTCCACCTCCACTACCATGAATCCACCCTCCACCTCCACTACCATAAATACACCCTCAACCTCCACCTCCACTACCATGAATACACCCTCAACCTCCACTACCATGAATACACCCTCCACCTCCACTACCATGAATACACCCTCCACCTCCACTACCATGAATACACCCTCCACCACCACTACCATGAATACACCCTCCACCTCCACTACCATAAATACACCCTCCACCTCCACTACCATGAATACACCCTCCACCTCCACTACCATGAATACACCCTCCACCTCCACTACCATAAATACACCCTCCACCTCCACCTCCACTACCATGAATACACCCTCAACCTCCACCTCCACTACCATGAATACACCCTCAACCTCCACTACCATGAATACACCCT
Organism: Borostomias antarcticus; assembly: GCF_949987555.1. NCBI lineage: Eukaryota > Metazoa > Chordata > Actinopteri > Stomiiformes > Stomiidae > Borostomias > Borostomias antarcticus. The sequence goes on along the minus strand of NC_140247.1, from coordinate 23,115,231 downwards.
CCACCTCCACTACCATGAATACACCCTCCACCACCACTACCATGAATACACCCTCCACCTCCACTACCATGAATACACCCTCCACCTCCACCTCCACTACCATGAATACACCCTCCACCACCACCTCCACTACCATGAATACACCCTCCACCTCCACTACCATGAATACACCCTCCACCTCCACTACCATGAATACACCCACCACCTCCACTACCATGAATACACCCTCCACCTCCACTACCATGAATACACCCTCCACCTCCACTACCATGAATACACCCTCCACCTCCACCTCCACTACCATGAATACACCCTCAACCTCCACCTCCACTACCATGAATACACCCTCCACCTCCACTACCATGAATACACCCTCCACCTCCACCTCCACTACCATGAATACACCCTCAACCTCCACCTCCACTACCATGAATACACCCTCAACCTCCACCTCCACTACCATGAATACACCCTCCACCTCCACCTCCACTACCATGAATACACCCTCCACCTCCACTACCATGAATACATCCTCCACCTCCACTACCATAAATACACCCTCCACCTCTACTACCATGAATACACCCTCCACCTCCACTACCATGAATACACCCTCCACCTCCACTACCATGAATACACCCTCCACCTCCACTACCATGAATACACCCTCCACCTCCACTACCATGAATACACCCTCCACCTCTACTACCCTGCCAGGACATACCATCAAGCTTCTCCCTCCCCTCTCTGCCCATCACAACACGCACCGTTATGTCATCAGTGGGTTCTGCCTGGCAGGGCGGGGCTTCATCTCCACTTAACCGAGCATAGTCTGGTTCCCACTGGGAACTCTTTGGGTCTGTTTGAATAGCGTTTGTTTGGCTTCCCGAGGGGTGGAGTCCAGGGCCATCTGGTAATCAAGCCACGCCATCGAGGCTGTCGAGGAGGTTTATACGTCTGGCTGAGACCTAGTGATGAAAAATTCAGTGGAAGAGCCTCTGAATTTGAAATTGGTAAATTTTTCAATCAAAACTCTCCCTTCTTCCATCCACTCCAATGTTTTCCCACTCATTTATCCTTCTTTTTCAAGCTCTTTACTCATGGCTGAATCCTTTATTTGTTCTGAACAGACAGGCCATGTCAGTTTTGTTTTGACCCTGTTCCTGCTGTTTTCTCATCCTACTTCCTGTCTAAAATGGGATCACGTAGCTGGTCTCGTTGCAGAATTGAATTACAGTAACATCATACTCCACCTACCAACGGAAGCCGTGGCCATGCTCCTGGCCAATCACAGGGAGTGGTGCAGTAGCACTGGGTCATTTATCCATAGCGCGGTTTCAGGAGTGATCATTCAAGGCGTTCGACTAAATGCAAGTTCTCCGTCTCTTAATAAATCCTCTCAGCCACTTCCAACAACAGCAATCTCCAGGGGGTTGTTTTGAAATGGGTTTTACATATGTCCTGCCCCACATACACTATAGGCGTTGGCCTATAGGTGCATATCGTGCTGTTCCAATCGTTTTACGCTGACCTTAAAAGGATGAGGCAATTTGCATTGCAATCGGATGATCACATGCATAACACCGGAACCACGTCGGTGGATGCATACTGCTCAGTCAGCATTTTTTTTGACAGTAATGCCCGTATCGTTTCTGCCCGTTCTTTTGCATGGCAGCCCCCTGTGTGCGAACACGAGTGTAGTTATTTATTCATTAAGACCTCGACATGCCGGGGCTTTCCTGCGCCAACGCAGCCGGAACGCCGACGCAATCTCCGGGGGGTTGAGGAGAACAATCATGACCGTGGTGAAGGGGAAGAGAGTCTGTGTGTGTGTGTTTGTTTGTATGTTTGTGTGAGTGTGTGTGAGGCCCGTACAGACTGTCTATTGTACAGTACTGTATGTGTGCATCTATCTGTGTGTGTATGTGTCTCCATGTGTGTGTGTGTATGAGTGTGTGTGTGTGTGTGCGCATCTGCCCTGTAGAGGCCCCCTGCCCAGCAGATAATGGTTTAATGGGCCCCCTGCGGCGTCTCTGTGGCCCCCCCGAGCGCAGCACACTTAGAGTGTGTGAGGGAGCACAAAGGCGCGGCCCTGCCTCTCAGCGACGGGGGTCTTTGTGCCGGGGCCACGGCCGCTCTGACTGCTGCTGGCCTCATGGTGATTACCCTCCCCAGGGGGTCCTCCTCATTGTGGGTTCAGAGCCCCCCGGGTTTCACCTTCAGACCCCCCACCAAGTCCACTCCCCCGTGAATCGCCCAGCGGGGTGCGCTGGCATGCTACGTGTCGCCATCAACCGTCGCCGTGCCGCTCGGCCGCACGCCGCCTAACGGGCCGCCGTGACATCGGTGCGCCCTCTCGCCGTGGAGGAGGAGTCACGAGGGCTAGGAGATGAGGCGGCAAAGCGCTGGGAGGCCAGAGTGTTGATGGCGCCCAATCGCATACAAAACAGACCGGTGCGCTCAGCGTGCGAATTGCTGGGGGGGATGGGGGGGGTTTCCCCCCCCTCTGGTTTTGATATCCCCTCCTCTGATCATTAATTTTTATCGCCGGTGGGGATACGTTTTTATCCCTGCTTCTGGTCAGACTGAATATAGCTACAATTCCTGTGCCCGAAAATAGATGGTGCAATTTAGAAAAGCTACACTAGCTATTTCAAAAATGTGATTAACAACAGCTTGTTCTAACCACGCGTTTGATTGTCATGGCAACTGTCAACCAAGCGCCTACTCTAACTAGCAAGAATTAGCAATGAAACGGGGTCAACAAAGCATTTCGTCATATTTTGCTGCGAGGATTTGGAGGCTGCCCAAAACGGCAGAGGTCTGTCACCAAAGCAGACTCTTCTGCCAGTGCTAAACATCGTGACAGAATTAATATTTTTATTATAATACAATTATTGTTGTGGGTGATAATCAGCCAATCGTCAGCATGTATTGCTTTTATTTTGCTATTCTCATCGATATTATATCGATATCCCTCGATATTAGACGATAGCCAAGTCAGCGCAGCACATTGTCGCGGCCACCAATTTAGTCTCTTTTTCACGAGACCAATACCAATTTATATTTTATCTTGTGTTCCAGATTTTCTTTTCAGCCTTGCGGCCTGGCCTACCGTTGAAAGTGTGCATGATTGTGGACCAAGATGGATCCTTTCAAGGCACAGGCCTACTGTAACAGTGATTTGATGTAGCCTATAATGCACATAGTGCCTACCTTTAACTAGCCACATATCACTTTTCTTTAATGAGGTCGAAAGGTCTATGATGAGGACAGGATAGCTCTGTGTGATCAATAACCTAACATCGTATGGTTTGTCCTTTCTTTAGCACGTTGTTGGGTGTATAGGAATACAATAAGAGCATACAGTCATTTCCTTTGTTCTGATGTTTACATTTGTTCAATTTCTGGACATTCAATTTTATTTGAAGGTGTCCCCCCCCTCTGTTTTTTTGTGTGTTTTTTTTACAAATCGCACCCTGCATAGGAGCATAAAGGGGGGGGGGGGGCATGAAAACCCATGAATGCACAAATTAACATCGCAAAACTATCCAACAAAAAAAACATACTAAACTCCTCCTTTGCGCTGTCCTACCTCCTGCAGAACTAATACTGTACAATCATAACAGATACAGAACTCAGATCTGATCCCACACAGTTCACCCACCTCCTGATACCAGGCACCAAAACAGCCCAGGAGACAAGCCGCCTCTCTCTTCTAAAGCTCCTCATTTCAAATGCCAGTGTTTGAAAAACACTTGGTTCTTGGTGCTGCCCCGTGTTTGGTCTGGTGCTGCCCCGTGTTTGGTCTGGCGCTGCCCCGTGTTTGGTCTGGTGCTGCCCCCGTGTTTGGTCTGGTGATTCCCCGTGTTTGGTCTGGTGCTGCCCCGTGTTTTGTCTGGCGCTGCCCCGTGTTTGGTCTGGTGCTGCCCCGTGTTGGGTCTGGTGCTGCCCCCGTGTTTGGTCTGGCGCTGCCCCGTGTTTGGTCTGGTGATGCCCCGTGTTTGGTCTGGTGATGCCCCGTGTTTGGTCTGGTGATGCCCCGTGTTTGGTCTGGTGCTGCCCCGTGTTTGGTCTGGTGATGCCCCGTGTTTGGTCTGGTGATGCCCCGTGTTTGGTCTGGTGCTGCCCCATGTTTGGTATGATGCTGCTCAACTTGACCGTGTTTATCATTATTTTTATTTTTTTTATTTTTTTAACACCGCTGATTAGGGATGCATCTTCGTTGTCCGCGTGTCCACTGCAATCAATAGGTCTCTGAGAGCCGCGTCTGGCAACAATGTTAGTGTGAAGGTCTGCTTAATATGACGATCGATAAGTCCAGATGCTCGGGAAGAAACGCTGACGTTGAAATGGGTTGCAGTCTCTTTTTTTCATCCATTTCTCTCAGGCAATTTGTCCTGCTTTCGCTCACCTCGCACAGTCCAGTCCAGTGACCCTGCACGGTGACCTGGTCGCCTTCTGAAACCAGTTCTGGAACCTGAGATGGAGTATTGCTTTCTGTGGCGTGAGGCGACAGTAGTGCATGGGCTTCGCCTCGCCCCTGACCCCTGACCCTGGGTCTGGCAGCACCGATCAATGAGCATAGCCTTGACTTGGCTGGGGTTTCTGCATCAGCAAACTAGCCAGAGCCACTGCCTCCAACCCATCCCCCTACAGAAGCTGGCCCAACGCTCGTTAGTGGACCCCCTCAAAAAAAACAGGATGAAAAAGAAAGTCTGTGTGTGTGTGTGTGTGTGTGTGTGTGTGTGTGTGTGTGTGTGTGTGTGTGTGTGTGTGTGTGTGTGTGTGTGTGAAGACATAGGAAACCTTTCTTTGACATCAGTAGAATATTGTAATGTGCTTGCCAGGGCAGGCTCACCCTAACTGGTAATTGGCTGCACCTTGCAGTGAACTCAGCCAGACACTCTGCTGGGACATTTACGTCAGAGATGGGCAAGAGAGAACGGGTGCGCTGCGGTCCGGGTTTAAGACCCACTTTGCTACAGGACTCACACTCATCCTGGGGGGGGGTTTGGGTGATGGGTTTGAAGAGCCGGTCAGCCAGGGAGCTTGAGGTTTTTAGTAAGCCAGTGAGGGCCAAGGCTTATTTAGGAGTGTTTCCTAGCTGCTTGGATGTGACGGGAGTGTTTGGCCTGCTGCCGCAGTCTTTAGACAGTAGGGACTTTAAGCAACGACCGCTACGACGGGCCGCTACGGTGACTCGAAATGGATCAGTGCTCGATAGATAAACCTAATTCTACGACAGCAAAACCCCCTGTTTCGCGTAGCGGCTACAACGTCTCGAAGACGCTTCGCCGTAGGGACCGGTCGGCTGTTCGCTTAACGATTTTGACCACTACGGCGATAGCGTCATAGCAGATCTATTTCCGGCCACCGTAGCAGTCCTGAAAACCGTCGTTGCTTAAAGGACAATGCTCATTTTTGACAACCTGGACCTTATTTACGACATATTATAAGACGTTTGACTCACCGAGATCACTTTGGTGTAGTTCGGAGGCCTGTAGAAGAAATTTAAAATCCAGCGCGAGCCAGTATATCCATGTAATGGCGGTGGTGGGGGCACTGAGAATGCAGTTTCTAAATCTATTTTCTGCCGCGAAACGGTTGTTTTCATCAATCTGTCTTGATGAATCGCTAGTTGTGCTTACATAGAGCATAACTGTTGTGGTTTTCACATGCCATGATCTTTAGAAACGTCTTTCGAAACGAAATAGCTTCCTCACTTGCTCCAGCACGCTGTGCGCACGCGTGCTGGAGCAAGTGAGGAAGCTATTTCGTGTCTAAAGACGTTTCTAAAGATCATATTACAGAGGCATGTGAAAAACCACAACAGGCCTATGCTCTATGTAAGCACAACTAGCGATTCATCAAGACAGATTGATGAAAACAACCGTTTCGCGGCAGAAAATAGATTTTTAGAAACTGCATTCTCAGTGCCCTCAACACCGCCATTACATGGATATACTGGATTTTAAATTTCTTCTACATGCCTCCGAACTACACCAAAGTGATCTCGGTGAGTCAAACGTCTTATAATATGTCGTAAATAAGGTCCAGGTTGTCAAAAACGAGCATTGTCCTTTAAAGTCCCTTTTGTTCCTGCGCCGCCAATGGTCGTCCCCAGACAAAGACTCCCACGCTACACTGACTCACATTGGACACAGTCACATGTCAACCGCTCCGACCCCAGGGGGGTGGGTCTTGGAAAACCGGCAGGTTGTGTGCTTTTTTTAATCTGCCTGTGCACTTGAATGTTGTTCGTCTAGGCCTAGTATGAATTATGAATGGTGTTTCAATTACAGTGGTTGTCGGGCAGAGTGGATAAGGGGGTAGGCTGGGGATTGGGTATAAGCCAAGAAACTATAGCCAAGTAAAAGTGTGTGATCACCCGTTTCTGTGTTGGCGCCACATACGTTTCAACCACTGTGTGTGTGTGTGTGTGTGTGTGTGTGTGTGTGTGTGTGTGTGTGTGTGTGTGTGTGTGTGTGTGTGTGTGTGTGTGTGTGTGTGTGTGTGTAGCCCAGTTCCTGTGCTGACCGCATTAGTGTGAATCACTGTTTAAGCGTGCTCTGGCTCTATTGAGCGTGTGCTCTGACATGGTGTGGCTGTGCATATCCCTCACTGTCCTGCGTAGCCTGAAGCCTGTTCTATAGAGAGCTACCCGAGTCTGATTAGCCTATCATTGCCCTGAACTCTGTTGGTCTGATAAACTGCTGTCTTATCAATTGCCCAAAGTGGCCCCTATTTCTATAAAGTCGATGCTGAGTGGTCTCTGTGCTTGTTGTCTGACAGTAGACCGATCTACCCCACTATAAGACAAGGTTTATTACAATAGCATCAGAGGTGATGTACAAAGTAAAGGCAGGGTAATTTGTTTTCCTTGAAATATCTCATACTTTTTTTTCTGGCAACAACAAGCATTGTGAGTCTCTCAGTAAATTGCTTCCAATAGTTTCGGAAAATGACACACAAATGAAAGCAGCTGCTGTTTCGTTCTTGCAGCCACGTATTATCTCTATCTTCCAGCAGCGTACCCTTGCGTTCTAAACTCTTCAGAGTCTCGTGAGCAAGAATAAAGAAGATAAAGAAGTGCGCATGAGAGCATTGAAAAGACACCATTTTCACACTCCATTATATTTCCAGCTCATCTAGTGCATACACAGCAGTCAGTTATGTTACAAAAGTTAAGGCGCCGTTAAATCATAAAACCGTCCTTTCCACTAGATTCAAGATTTAGTTATGGTTATGTCCTTCATACAATGAGGGAGTAAAATGCTTGAGAGTCTGTGAAGCTGGAGGGTGTGTGTGTGTGTGTGTGTGTGTGTGTGTGTGTGTGTGTGTGTGTGTGCGTGCGTGCGTGTGTGTGCGCGTGTGTGTGTCATCCCCTCCTTCCATCCTCCTCTCTCATCATGGTTCTTTCTTCACCCCTACCTCTCTACTTCCTCTCCTTCCCTGCACCCTCCTCCCTACCTCCTCACCCCCTACCTCCTCCCCTCCTCTCCCCTCCCAGCGACACAGTCCACAGCCCCCCGACGCTCCCAGCAACGAGGGGACGGCCCAGTGAGTCGTAACCATGCCGCCTATTTCCCAGCAACACATTCCTTTTCAATTAACTTCTTTCACGCTCAGCTGCGACTCGATAAAATAAGCTCAGAGGCACACATTCAAAAGACACCGCACCGAGCGGTATCCAAACAGGGCTGGGCGTAATGGGAACATTTGGATTTGCATGTCTGGATCTGATGTTCTGTGTAATCAGCATCCATTTCAGCTGCCCACTAATTGAGGTGATGTTGTCATCTCAGTTTATTGACTCAAAATTCGATTTAAATTCTGTCCTTGAGTGATAATACGACAACAATCCACTCCTAGATGTCTCTAACCAAGTCGGGATTCACTAAATTTGCCAAGATTACCAAGGACATGAGATGAGGAACAGATTATACAGGGCAGGATGGTTATATAGGGCAGGATGACAGGCCATCATCACCTCCATCCCCTCGGCTAAGAGAGTGTCTGAGTGAATGCAGTATTACAGTATGTGCTAGTCTGGAGTGCTAGTATGCAAATGGCTGGTACTTGCATGTAATACTGGGCAGCTCTATAGCCCGGGACTCAGGTACAGTACCCAGCACTCACCAGAAACTGCTATGAACTATTTATGACACTTCCATATTTATGACAATTCCATATTTATGACACTTCCATTATCGCTGCTGCAACTCTTTTTTTTTTTTTTTGAAGGATTTGGAAATCGTCCACGACGAAGGAGTCTGAAATTATCAATTTAGGATTGGGCTGTGTGTGTGTGTGTGTGTGTGTGTGTGTGTGTGTGTGTGTGTGTGTGTGTGTGTGTGCGTGTGTGTGTGTGTGGGGGGGGGGGGCATTCAAGAAGTAACAACACTATAGAAAAACTAGAGATCTCGAAAGTCTGGTATCGCAAGACTACAGAAAAGCAAATAAAAACACAGACGAGATACAGGCTGCAATACTGTTGAAATGCAAACAGTGTGCAAATCAATCAATTCAGTCTACAGGATATCTTAATGGACATACTGTACAGTGCTTCCGGAAAGTGCTGCCACACCTTCACTTTTTCCACATCTTATGTTACAGCCTTACTCCAAAAAAGTTTAAATATGTTTTTTCCTCATCAATCTACACACAATACCCCATAATCATTGACAAAGTGGAGTTTATTAGATATGTTTGCAACTGTATTAAAAATGTAGAAAGATTATCACCATCACTAAATTATCACATGTACTGTATCCTGTACATAAGTATTCACTCTCTTTGCTACGACTCAAAATTGAGCTCAGGGGCATTCTGCTTCCACTGATCATCCTTGAGGTGTTTCTACAACTTCATTGGAGTCCACCTGTGGTAAATTCAATTGATTGGACGTGATTTTGAAAGGCACACAACTGCCTACAGTATGTCCCACAGTTGACAGCGTATGTCAGAGCACAAACCAAACCATGAAGTCAAATGAACTGTCTGTCGACCTCCAAGACAGGGTTGTATTGAGGCACACATCTGGGGAACGGTACCAAAAAAATTCTGCATAACTGATCCCGAAGAATCCTTGGTCCTCAAGAACACAGTGGCCTGATTAATTTATGTATTTATGTACTTACTTATTTACTTATTTATTTACTTATTTATTTATCTATTGTGCACAAAAAAAAAATTAATCTATTTTGGAATAAGACTAACATAACAAAATGTGGGAAAAGTGAAGGGGTGCAAGTTTCCGGATGCACTGTATGTACAGTAAGAACTATTCAATTCACAGTTCTTGCCGGGGGACATAACACAGTAAGAGAATGAGACAGAGCTGCACCAGAGCTACTGTAACCTGGAAGACAGTTTGTTTACTGAAGGGACAGAGAGAGATGGAAGTATCCAGGCCGTGAACTAGTTCAGCGGAGCAGCATCATGTGTCCATGGGTCTGGATCCAACCAGAGACAGGAAGGCAGGCTAGCTGGTGCAGAGTAAAGCCTTCCCACCCTGTTCAGTATACCTCTGAAATACAGGCCTACCCTGTACAGTATAGACCTAGACTTCCTACAGCCACGGACAGAAACTGACGGGGCTGAATTCAGACACACATTGTCCTGACAGGGGCCGCTGAGGTCAGGGGTCTGTTTTCCTCTGAGAGGGGATTCTCTCATTTTATATACATTTACCTCATCTCCTCTCTCCCTCTCTCCTCATCTCCTCTCTCCTCATCTCCTCTCCCCCTCTCTCCTCATCTCCTCTCTCCTCATCTCCTCTCCCCCTCTCTCCTCATCTCCTCTCTCCTCATCTCCTCTCCCCCTCTCTTCTCATCTCCTCTCCCCCTCTCCTCTCTCCTCATCTCCTCTCCCCCTCTCTCCTCATCTCCTCTCCCACTCTCCTCTCTCCTAATCTCCTCTCCCCCTCTCTTCATCTCCTCATCTCCTATCCCCCACTCCTCTCTCCTCATCTCCTCTCCCCCTCTCTTCATCTCCCCCTCTCCTCACCTCCTCTCCCCCTCTCCTCACCTCCTCTCCTCATCTCCTCTCCCCCTCTCCTCATCTCCTCTCCCTCTCTCCTCATCTCCTCTCCCCCTCTCTTCTCATCTCCTCTCCTCTCTCCTCATCTCCTCTCCCCCTCTCTTCATCTCCCCCTCTCCTCACCTCCTCTCCCTCTCTCCTCACCTCCTCTCCCCCTCTCCTCACCTCCTCTCCCCCTCTCCTCATCTCCTCTCCCCCTCTCCTCACCTCCTCTCCCTCTCTCCTCATCTACTCTCCCCCTCTCCTCATCTCCTCTCCCCCTCTCCTCATCTCCTCTCCCTCTCTCCTCATCTCCTCTCCCCCTCTCCTCATCTTCTCTCCCCCTCGGTCCTCTCTCCTCATCTCCTCTCCCCCTCTCTTCTCATCTCCTCTCCTCTCTCCTCATCTCCTCTCCCCCTCTCTTCATCTCCTCCTCTCCTCACCTCCTCTCCCTCTCTCCTCACCTCCTCTCCCCCTCTCCTCACCTCCTCTCCCCCTCTCCTCATCTCCTCTCCCCCTCTCCTCACCTCCTCTCCCTCTCTCCTCATCTACTCTCCCCCTCTCCTCATCTCCTCTCCCCCTCTCCTCATCTCCTCTCCCCCTCTCCTCATCTTCTCTCCCCCTCTCCTCATCTTCTCTCCCCCTCGGTCCTCTCTCCTCATCTCCTCTCTCCTCGCTTCCATCTCATTTGGCAGATTCTGAGAAGAGAAGGGAATGTGAATGTCCCTCCCTTTCTAAAGTTCTACTGGAGTTGTGTTGACAGTAAGGTTAGGCCCGTTGTTCTGCCAGAATCCACTTCATATTGTATTAGACCAGTCGTGCAGAAGGTTCAGGGGGAAACTAGTCAGGAGCTGCCACACAGGCAAAACTCCAAGAAGCTTACTTGCATAAAAAAGGTGAAAATATTCAAAACTTTAGCATCATGCCAAGTACTTTCCTCAGCTTGCAAGTTGAAGGAGGCCTTAGCAAGAAGTTGATCTTGTTGATACTGGTGTGACTATTAAGAATTTCATTTGTAAACTTTGATGATTGTAATTGACTTTTTGTTTGGTCATTCCTTGTTGCCATAGTCTCTTTGCTGTCTAGTCCAGAGGCAGAAGTGTGACAGGGAGAGACGCTCAGGAGAGAGCTGCAGTAATGTGCTGTGACTTTATCCAGACGCTTCCTAATTTCTGTCCAGGGACGACTGGATTCCAGCAAATACCCTGGTCCGCCCAACGGAGGGGGAGTGTCCAGGTGGGCAGGGGTTGGATGGAGGGGGGGGGGGGGGTCATATCTCAGGGGAGTTTGGGCAGAGGAGCGAGACTAGTGACTATTAATGATTCCACCACTGTAAACCTGTTCTGTCTAATGATGGAGAACAGAAATTAGCAGATTTTTTATTTTTTTTCTAATTACAGTAATAAAGCTGCCCTCGTTCGGCGCAGGTACACACGCAATACCGACCCTTTGGTCTCGTCACAAAAACAAACGTCCCTTGGGTCCCAATCTTTCCAGATGGGCTAAGTAGGTCACGCCAGTGACACTTTAGAAGCTGTTATTGAACCAGTTTGCCTGTTCTGACTCCTTTGTGTATCTTAGCCTCACTCTCCTTCCACACACTCTTACTTCTATCTCCCTCTTCTGATGATGTTCGCCATGTGGCTGCTCTCCGCAGAGGAGAGACGGAGGCGAGAGAGCGGTCAGCGGCAGAAGAAGGCGGCAGGTAGGGAGCTGACCTGTAGGTGTTAAGTGTGGGCTGCTGAGCTGAATGCAGCAGAGAGTCAGCCCTGTGAAGTCGGTCCTGTTATTATTAATTCATGTCACCCAGGATAACATCCACAGGAGCGGAGCAGCCTCTGTGGGAGACAGAGAGAAGAGGGAGGGATGAGGGCGGGGGAGGGGAGGGGAGGGGGGGGGGGCAGCTGGAGGGATGGAGGAGGGATTAGAGGGGGCTGAAATAGAGCAAGGAGATCAGAGGTCAAGGTTGGTGACGAGTCTGATAAAATAGCCGCTCAAACACAAAATATACAGTACACACACAAATACACAATTCTAGAGGTATTAGTCCAAGCAGGGTGATACCTTGATAAGAACCCCCCCTATTCCTGCAGGCACTATAAATACTTGAATTAGGCAATGGAAATGACATCATTGGGAGCAGATCTGAAAGTCTCTGTTTGTCCTGCCAACCTATGTGTGCTCAGCAATAAATAATGAGTGTCAGGGACAATTTGAGAGTGCACTTTTTCTCTGTAACTGCTAATTTTATTGCATTGCTTCCACCATAGCACAGTGCTGATGACAGGGAGAGAAAATATCCATGAATATGCTCCAGCACATTGTTTGATGCCTCTGTCAAACTGGTGGGGGTGTTGCCAAGAACAGCCCCCCTTCCAACACACACACACACGCACGCACACACACACACTCACGCACGCGCACACAGACACACTCACGCACGCGCACACGCACACAATCACGCACGCGCACACAGACACACACACACACACACACAAATGTGCTGCACACACTTTAATGAGCAATGACCACAAATTAGGTTTAACTGAGTCTCTTGCACAAAAATAGGACAAAGAGATCATGGGAAAAAAGCCTACTAGACACTAATTTTCAAAACAGAAGAAGAAAGTCTTAATCAGCGCTGTCACCTCTGATGACAAGACTGTCACCCGTCTGCCTGAGCAAAACTTTTAATGGTGACTGTCTTTGTTGGACAGCACTGTAACCCTGTCTGCCTGAGCAAAACTTTTAATGGTGACTGTCTTTGTAAACTAAGCCATCGTTTAAACATGAAACTCTCTGAACTACTCTGAGGATTCAAAGTTTTAATGGGTTCTAAGTTGGCCCATGCTGCACCCCATCCATCGCACTCTGGTAGTTTTGGCATAGACCGACATTAGTTGTAACTATTACATACATTATATCTGGGAATATATATATACTGTACTGGCTAGGGCCTTTTATTCCAGCTATCAATTGTTCTCTGTTGTCTCATATGGGTGTTTGGGGACCAGTTTGACAAATGCAGGCATGCAGCTGTACTGAAAGCGCATAGTATTTAACGTTTTACGACAGATGTGCAAATGTGAACCTGTAGGGGGCGCCAAATCGTGAAAATACCACATCCTACGTTGGGCTGCTTAAATAGGGAAGTGTTTGAAAGCAATTTGGCTGCCACACCATGGGAGTTCATATATCTAGAGGACAATCTTGATCATGCAACAGAATGCTTTACAAAACCTTTAACTGATGTAATGGACCATCATGCCCTATTGAGGAAGCGAACAATTAAAGCACGTTCCTCTCCCTGGACAGATGATGAACTTGTCAAGATATTTAGTGAAAGAAACAAAACTAAAGTCATTGCCTCTCAGACAAAACAGGAATCAGATTACAGAAATTACAGGAAGTTGCACAATCATGCACTTAAAGGAGAATTAAAGTCTATGATTGTGTAGCTTCTAAACACATGTAATATGTGTCTTGTTTACAATGAACTTAAACCAAACTAGAATTTTGTTCTCATTATTTTTAGTAATAAGTTAAATAAACTGAATGTTGTGATTACAGACTTATTTTGAAAGACTCAATTGACCAACATGCATTGCGCGAAACTGAGCTATCTTTACGGATGCACTGTATGTACAGTTTTGTTGTACCATGGATGTATAGAACTGGATGCGGTGACTACGTTGACGCCTCGTTCTTGAGAGCTTTTTGAACGGGGCCACCGACCCCTTTTGCGCAGTTGTGTTTTCTCGCGTCACAGGCATGCGCAGTTGTGCTTTTTGCTTTGTTTAGCCTACTCACTGCTGCCGCCCATGTCGGGGATCTTAAATGGTGTTTGAGAGACTTTAAGATGTAATGCATCATCCCCGACATGGGCGGCAGCAGTGAGTAGGCTAAACAAAGCGGACAGCGCCGATTCGCCGGTAGAAGAAGACAGTCGATGCGCTGTGGATATAAAACATTTAAGTGTACAAATTTGCCTTTTATTTGAAAGGTGGGGGACTACAAACTGTAGCGACTTAGGAGAAAAGGCTTTCATCTTTCCAACGATGTGTTTACTTTGGTGAGTAACGAAACGGTTTTGTCTGTAAACTCGGACGACCGGGCCGATGAAGCGCTTTCATAGGCAAATTGCATTGAGAGTAACAGGGCGTTATCCGTAGGATATCGCCCTGGACCAGGTCTAATGTGGACCTAGCAATTCCATTTTGGGACTACCCTGAGCCCTTGTGGACTTAGTGGGAACGCGCATGTAAGGCCACAAGGCCGCGAGTGCTCTGCACTTTCGCCTAAGTGCGCGATTTGGGATTCAGCTAGACATCACAAGGATGACAGGGAATCGAAGTTCTCTGGCCTACCAGGCTGAGAGCTCATATTTCCCGCCGCGAGATGACAGCTGGCTCAGCTGAATGGGGAAGTCATTGCTCTAAATCAATAGAAAGTAAGCTAAAATGCACTGTCACTTCGTAAAAAGAATGAGAACACTCCAACCTCAGGAGATGGACAGTGGGCCCTCCCTTTTGGACTTTTGTGTGCAGTCAGATGTTCATAGACCTCTGAAGATTTTTACATTACATTACAGTCATTTAGCAGACGCTTTTGATGAAGTTGAAGATGAAACAAGGCCGGTTTGGGCATCGTTCCAACCCTGAACATATAGTCTTAAGTGTATTGTCAAGATCTGTAGTATGACCATCCGTAGCGTCCATTTCCTTCCTGTATTCCAAGGATGGGGAGCCCTCCCGATAATAATCCTCAGTATGTCAGCCCTCTCCCTCCCCGCTCAGACAGCGGTTGTGAGTGGTTATGTAACAGTCACGGGGCCGTCTCCTGCCTGTGGGATGACAGGCTTGCAGATGTGGAAACCTCTCTCCTCTATAAGCCTCAGAGCCTCCGTCACGCTTCCTAAACAACACCAGAGCCCGGGTCCCTTCTGCGGGATTGGGCGTTTGGATCTATCAGCCAACCGGTGGAGAGGCTGGTATAGCGGAGGAGGCAGTTTTGTTACATCATCCCCCAAGTCCAGACCGGTGTACGTCTGACATATGACTGACAGCTCAGAGAGCAGACCTGCCAGAAACAGTTGAGAATTTGCTACTGCGCTCTCACAGCAGACAAGAGAGCCGGCAGGGGAGGGCGTGACACGGGTGAATGAATGACGTTTTAGGGGGTTTGGAAAGCGAAATTGACACTAAGACGTAGGGTCAAGCCTTCCATGTCTATCAGTGGCAACGTTGGTTACAGAGAAGGGCAAAGGCGTCTGTCTGTCTCTGACACGAGACAAACCCTTTAATGGAAGTGGGATGTTTTGGAGTCTGGCGATGAAGGAGATGAACGATTTGTTTTCAGTGGCTGACCGTTGCCCTATCTCTGGGGACTGAGGGGCAGAGCAGGCTGACTCTGCGCTCGTCCTCGTCCCGCCCCCGGACTGGCTCCTCTGCGCTCGTCCTCGTCCCGCCCCCGGACTGGCTGAACAGAGACAGGGTGCTGAACATGCAGGTGATGCTGGAACCCTCGTCCTCTGGGGTTAACCTGACCCGGCAGACGCGCCAGCGGGATCCATACTTCTACTATAGACAGGTACTGGACACACAGCAGAGGAAACACACACAGACACACACAACCCCCCCCCACACACACACCCACACATACACACGCACACACTGAACAAACCCACAGATTGGCATGCGCACATGCACAAACACAGTCAAGCACTTATCTACTGTAATCAAGGTGAAAAAATATATATAAATAAATAACAGAAATAATATTCTATTCTTGAAAGCTCACCATCTAAGACGTTGACAGCATTCCTGTGCTCCGGTCTCATCTGTTTCCTCTTCACAACAAACCATTTCCTCAATCTGACCCAGGAGTCAGAGCTGTTGTGGCATCTTTGGATGACGGATTTATGCAAATGTCAGCAGCTGCTTTAGCCTTTAGGAAGAACATCTCCTGGGAGGATAGGAATGACTCACAGTTCGCTTGTTTCATCTTCAAAGGGCCTCCCAAAAATAAGCAGAAAGACTTTAATCTCCAGCCTCTTTGACTTATGTATTCATAGCTGGGATGGAGAAAGCAGGCTGTGCGTGTTGCCGGGGAAAAGATGGCCTAGAGGTGTAGGCAGGAACCCTCTGGAACCGAGAGGTGTAGGCTAGAACCTTCTGGAACCTAGAGGTGTAGGCTGGAACCTTCTGGAACCTATAGGTGTAGGCTAGAACCGTCTGGAACCTAGAGGTGTAGACTTGAACCTAGAGGTGTAGAACCTTCTGGAACCTAGAGGCTGATTCTCGTGCTGGTGCCCCTGTGCGGCCCACAGCCGTAGAGCAGCAGGACACAGCAGTGTGTGAGGTGGCCCATGCACACCTTGAGTTCCCTCTGCTTAACACCGTCTTATCCCCCAGGTGGAACCCACGTCAATCAACACCTGAGACCAGGGGTTCCACAATAAAACACTGTGTGGCTATCAGCTAATCTCCCTCTACAACACCACCCCAGACAGTCTGTCTCCAACATCTCCACCACATCCCTTCTCTCTGTCATCCCTCCCACGTCCTGTTTCTCCTTATGTCCTATTGGCTGACGTATGACATGCTAGTTCTGTGACCAATGGCCACAGCCCTAATTGGCTGTTTCTCAGAGTGGCCCCGGAGGTGAGGGCTCACAACTGGGCATGCTCCCTTTGGACTACGGGCCGGACAGGAGGATCCGTCTCAGTCTGAAGTGTCAACAGACAGAGTATTAGCTAGCAGAGCCAGCAGAGGTGCTGTGATGTAGATCTACAAGGACTTTATGTGTCTTTGTTTATGTGACTTTATACCGACCATTGCGACAATTTAGCATGAAATGTCCTTAGGTCATGAATTGTGTGTGCAATACTGTCCAGCCTTTAAGCTCAACAGTAGGACTTTGAAACTAGCTTCCTACATCTTAAGAAGCTAGTTTTCCTAAATTCGGTCTTCCTTTAATGTTTTACAACTTGTTTGTAGCTCCAACCTGTGTTTTTGCAGCCGTCACTCAACGAGATATTAATAGAGAATCACAAACAGTGGAGTCAAAACATGTTCACCAAAGTTGGATCATTGTTAGTTGCACACAAAGGACAATAAAATCAGAATATGCTAGATCTTCTGTCTGCTGCAGACTTATCCTGTAGACACACTGGATATAAATAAATCAAGGAGATAGATGGATTTAATTATGGCCATTCTTACACATGACTGATTCTTGCAGAGACCGACGCGTTCATAGTGCAACACTGCCACCTGTGGGAAGAACAACGGACTACGCGTGACTTGTGAGAACTCAGTTATATCTTCACTGTAGAGAATAGAAATGACATGCGTTGCAAACATTAATTATATGTGGTGTTATATGTGGTGTTATATCACGCCGTGTCAACAGTGAGGTAAGTGACAGGCATGATGTTTATGTTTGGTGTCTATTGCTGTCTTCTGTCTAACGCAACATACGTATGTCTTTGGTCTGTCCAATGCTCTTCTCCTTTCTCTCTCTCTCTCTCTCTCTCTCTCTCTCTCTCTCTCTCTCTCTCTCTCTCTCTTCACTCCAGTAAAGTGCACAGCACTAACCTGATTTCCACCCGATCCCCAGCGACAGCTGAACTCCAGGCTGGGAGGCTTGTCTCTCTCTCCCTGGTGGTGAGCAGAGCAGAAAGGCTCTCTGATGCATAGCAAATGGCCTCCACGGCAGAGCGAAGTAGCACACGCCCGCCGGATACCCGCCCTCCTCCTCTGTGCTCATCCAGGGGCCTGGATATCTGCTTCCTACACTCAGACTTCCCGACTCCACACAGTGTGTAAAGAGACAGGCGCTCGCGGCTGGCTGGCCTCGGGGAAAAGCTACAGAAGACTCAAGCCAAGTCGGAACTGGGTCTGACCGGCGTCCATTTTGGGGCATGACAACGTCTACAATTCTCTCCGACAGGTGAGAGTGTGTGAGGAGACCAGGCGGGTCCTATAAGGGCCGGTTAGGCGCCGGGCTGGGCCGGCAGCTGAGGAGCGAGCGACGGAGATCAGCTTAGCTCGTCCAGTCTCTGATCCCGTCCCTTTAATCTGCTCCACTGTACATTTCATTAAAGGAGTGTGGCCACGGCCCCGGCTACCGTGTGTGACAACACCTGAGGGATTACACAGACAGGCCTAATTAATAAGAGTGACTGAGATTACTGCATGCCTGTGTGTGTGACCCCGTGCTCATGGGGGGGGTCCATGGCTAGACACAACCCCCCCCCCGACCCCCCTCCCAACCCATTTGATGCCCCCCCCACCCACCCCACCCCCAAACACACACATGGTTAAAATCGAAAATGTACACACACACACATACACCCACACAGGGTATCACAATCACCCTGAAGAAGCACCCTGATC
>NC_140247.1:23081809-23094309 GCF_949987555.1 Borostomias antarcticus | reverse complement strand
AATATCCTACCACTGATGTTGCATTGGGAGTAGCCTAGTACAAGAGGAAGTCTATAGCTGTTAGTTGTAGCTAGCTGGGTCTTTAAAGGGCAAGTCAAGCCTCAACACCCTAATGCCAACTCCTAGAATCGGCAGTCCTTCCATGAGAGGATAAGTGTGCTAAAATAGCACATTTCCTGTTTAGTGGTAGCGTGCCCGCTATCTGTCTACAGAGCACTGTTCGTGATGGTAGTCGGTGGTTTTGTACTGAGAATACCACTCAATCTTAGAGTCCCATATGTTTTGACAGAGACCCGCTGGGGCCACACCACCTGGGCCATGCCATTAGGATCTAGACCGATCTGGCCGGAGAGGCCGATCTGTGATCACGCCATCATATATCATCACTTGTCATATTAATCATCACCGTGATCAATGTTATCCTAATAGGCTACAGAAAATATGTGTATTTGTCTGAGAATATAGCATTGGTAGGCTACTCGACTAACTACTGCATCAACTTTTTTTTCTTATGGCTTTAGTAATGCCATTTAAACATGTCAGGATATGACTGAATTTCATTGATATAGTTTGTGAATCTGTGGCCCGTGAGCCTTCTCATGCCTGTCCAGTGAGGTGCCCATTCAGACCAGTAGAGGGCAGCACCAGACTCTTAAAGAAGCAGCACAAAGCAGCAAGCTGAGATACAGCACCTCAGACCTTCCTGGACAGACAGAGATTAGAACAACATACAGTGAAGTATGCAAATGGCCGCCAACAGTTGGGCCAATGTCAAACATCTCATTTAAAGTCGCACTGAAATGAAAAAAGCATTCTGTCCCATTTTGGTTCACATAATTGGTCATAGTGTTAACCTATTCAACGATGTATGCCAAAAATACAAAATTCTACTTTTGTTGTAATCTTATATCAACTAAAGTTGCCTATATAATTTCTTACTTCCTGGAAAACAGTATTTCACGACAACAGGTAGGCTACCTTAGATTTTAGGCCAATAATCTCAGACATCCACCCGTCAATCAACGCTATCCTTCTATCGAATCTGTCTAAAGTTCTTAAAACCCGTCCACTTGTCAATGTTCCAATCAAATTCCTCTAAAGACATGTCCCACCCTCATAGCTTGTTTAGATGATCTCAAACATCCTTTTCAGTGCGACTTCAAAGTCAAAGTCAGGTTTATTTGTCACATGCTACATACAGGTGCAACGAGTAGTGAAATGCAATGTTGTAAGCTCATAAATTGTGCAGAGCAGACGCTAAGCAATATAGAGAGTTAACATATATACATATACCACATGTTGTGCATTTGGGTTAAAGAGATGTGCGTATGGGTGTGTGTGTGTGTGTGTGTGTTTGTTTCACAAATACAGAATGTAGATATGTATGTTCAACTGAGTATAAATATGAAGTGAATTTGTGCTGAGTGTAGCTACTGAGTGAATGACTAGAGTGAGTGCATTCTGAGGCCTTATTTACATTGACTCCAAATGAAGATAAACTATATCTGCACTTTGCTACTCTTGCACTTTGCCTTTAGCACTAGTTTAGGCTATGCTCTTAGCTACTTGTTTTTTTTTAAGGAGATACACTTGTGAGTTCTGGCAAGTAATAGTACACTGAGTTCCTATGTTAAAGGACAATGCTCGTTTTTGACAACCTGGACCTTATTTACGACATATTATAAGACGTTTGACTCACCGAGATCACTTTGGTGTAGTTCGGAGGCCTGTAGAAGAAATTTAAAATCCAGCGCGAGCCAGTATATCCATGTAATGGCGGTGGTGGGGGCACTGAGAATGCAGTTTCTAAAAATCTATTTTCTGCCGCGAAACGGTTGTTTTCATCAATCTGTCTTGATGAATCACTAGTTGTGCTTACATAGAGCATAGGTAAATAAGGTCCAGGTTGTCAAAAACGAGCATTGTCCTTTAAAGGTATTTATGGTAAGTCGCTTTGGATAAAAGTGTCTGCTAAATGACTGTAATGTAATGTTATGTAATGTAATTTGTTTGTGTTCATCTGTATGTTCATCAATGTACCTGATATGGAGTTGGGAGATTTGGGGGAATATATTGGGAAGTTATCAACATGAGTGAGTGAGTGAGTGAGTGAGTGAGTGAGTGAGTGAGTGAGTGAGTGAGTGAATGAATGAAGTAAGTGAGTGAGTGAGTGAGTGAGTGAGTGAGTGAGTGAGTGAATGAAGTGAGTGAGTGAGTGAGTGAGTGAGTGAGTGAGTGAGTGAGTGAGTGAGTGAGTGAGTGAGTGAGTGAGTGAGTGAGCCTGTCACTCTTGTTCCAATACAGAAATGTGTCATTGGTTTGTTCATCAATGTAGCCTACCTGATATAGAGTTGGGAGATTTGGGGGAATATATTGAGAAGTTATCAACATGAGTGAGTGAGTGAGTGAGTGAGTGAGTGAGTGAGTGAGTGAGTGAGTGAGTGAAGTGGGTGAGTCAGTGAGTGAGTGAGTAAAGTGAGTGAGTGAAGTGGGTGAGTGAGTGATTGAGTGAGTAGATGAGTGAGTGAGTGAGTGAGTGAGTGAGTGAGTGAGTGAGTGAGTAGATGAGTGAGTGAGTGAGTGAGTGAGGTGGGTGAGTGAGTGAGTGAGTGAGTGAGTGAAGTGAGTGAGTGAGTGAGTGAGTGAGTGAGTGAGTAGATGAGTGAGTGAGTAAATTAAGTGAGTGAAGTAAGTGAGTGAAGTGAGTGAGTGAGTGAGTGAGTGAGTGAGTGAGTGAGTGAGTGAGTGAGTGAGTAAAGTACATTAGTGAAGTGAGTGAGTGAAGTTGGGGAGTGAGTGAGTGAGTGAGTGAGTGAGTGAGTGAGTGAGTGAGTGAGTGAGTGAGTGAGTGAGTGAGTGAGTGAGTAAGTGAGTGAGTGAGTGAGTGAGTGAGAGTGGCTGTCACTCTTGTTCTACAGCAGAGGAACTGTTGCACATCAGAACACAGATCTAAATGATCCAGTCTGGTAGCTTGTAGATGGTAGATGGTAGCTTGTAGATGGTAGATGGTAGCTGGTAGCTGGTAGATGGTAGATGGTAGATGGTAGATGGTAGATGGTAGATGGTAGATGGTAGCTGGTAGCTTGTAGATGGTAGCTTGTAGATGGTAGCTGGTAGCTCGTGCCGCACTGGGAATTTTGACGCCAAATAAATTCCTTTCCTGTTGGACATGAATGAGCGAAGAGGAAAATAAAACTCTAAAGAGACGAGAGGGAGCAAAGAGTGTTTTTCTTTCTCTTGATGATTTGAGCCAAATCTGTGATACTGAGACGGAGAGAGAGAGAGAGAGAGAGAGAGAGAGAGAGAATGAGAGAGAGAGAGAGAGAGAGAGAGAGAATGAGAGAGAGAGAGAGAGAGAGAGAGAGAGAGAGAGAGAGAATGAGAGAGAGAGAGAGAGAGAGAATGAGAGAGAGAGAGAGAGAGAGAGAGAGAATGAGAGAGAGAGAGAGAGAGAGAGAGAGAGAGAGAATGAGAGAGAGAGAGAGAGAGAATGAGAGAGAGAGAGAGAGAGAGAGAGAGAGAGAGAGAGAATGAGAGAGAGAGAGAGAGAGAGAGCAGCCTGCTCCTCTACTCTTAGCGCCCCATTTGAAACAGATGCTGTTTATAAACCAAAACCTTAATGGAAGACTCTCTGGTATAGTGCTGATCTCTATGATCACGTTCCAGCCTAGCTTCAGTGGCCATCTTTTTTTCTGGCATCGGGAAAAATGCCACAGGAAGAAGGGGGGAGACGCCCCCTGCCCAAACCCCCCCCCCCACAAGACAGGGCAGCTTCTCTCTGAAGCCTAAGATTTACCCAATCGAATCAGGCTCTCTGTGCTCACTTCAAATAGCCAGCCCTCTGACTCCAGCCTTCACTAAAACCCAAATGAGCCTCTTTCAGTCTGACCACACAGTCACATGACCAGAGACGTGCTTATTATTCCATATACACCGTGATGAGCGTGGATGCCCAGGCTCCACGTGCACGCTCAGGCTTCACGTGCACGCTGATCAGCCGGCACCAGGGCCTCGCGCAGCATCACAAATGAACATTTGCATAAAGTACATTTTTGACCTAAGCGTCTCCACTAAAAACCAATTCGATATTCATGTTGATTTCGCAAACCTTTTCATCTACTTCTTCCTGGTGAGTGCACAAGATCAAAGGGAATGCAGACCACTTCCTCTTGCGTGGAAGAACATGAAATGTATTCCTGCTAGAAAGCATCGCCTAGATTAAGACAGATGATAGCTCATGTATAATTTTTCAAGCGGAGAATTAACTTAACTTTTCACACATATAGCAAACCCCCATGGTAAATGATTGGGGGGAATCCTATTTTAGAAATGGAATATATTTACTTCAAGCAAGTAAGATGGTTCCTTGTATGTTTTGACCATGTATTTACCATTCACTGACTTTTTGTCCTCTAGCAAACATACAAAGTCACGTTATAAGGCAGTTCACATATTCATCGGGTTACTGGTACAGGCAACGCCAAAGTCTAAAATACAAAACATGAAACATGGAACTTCTTACAATATGCAACATTTTCATCAGGCCTTGTGTGAGGCTCGTTCTGGGGAGATGCTACTGTGAGAGATAGATGTTGGCGTTTGAGGCCAGGCTGAGGAAGATCAAACGGCCGGTGTTGAGGGCTGCAGACTACCTCACTGTGCACGTGAACACATAAAGTCAGAGTTGGATTTATAGACTTGGTATCTGCAGGGGCAGAATGAAGATGAGATTACACACTTGGGTTGAGCAGGACTTCAGCCTGACAAGCAGTGTAAATGCCCTCTGCAGAGCCACAAGACGTGCTGACTGATTTAGAACGCACACTTAAAGAAAGGATGCATGGGGGAGATCTTTCATGTATTTTTCTTCTCAAACTTTAAGATGTTTTCCATTCAAGTAAAGACAAGCTGCTGTTCATGCGCAGACTGTGAAATTCTTCCTTTGAGATTCAGCTGGGGCACTCGGGGGGGAAAAAAAAGATGGCTACTGAGGGGATTATTAGACTGGAATTGGGAAAGAAACGAACAAAACAGTCTCACTGTTCTGTGTCTACTTTTTCAGAGAGAGGGAGATAGCAACAGAGCATATATAGAGAGAGGGGGAGAAAGAGAGAGAGAGAGAGGGGGGGGGGAGGCATTGATGTACACTTGATGCTTCTGTATAAAATATAATTGACTGTTTTTGCCAATGCATTAGGCTGGGATCACAGGCCTCCAAGGTTCACACATCTCTTTTCTCTGCTCAGATCAAATGAACCAGCTAACCAAATGCACAGAGTTTCTCCAGCTAACCAAATTGGGCTGCATAAATATGGATTTTAATCACTGTCCGGTATTTATCTTTTTTCTCCTCTGTTCTTTTGATGTTTCCATGTTTTCTGGCCCACATATGAGCAACATCTCACTCGTACGCAAGGAGGAGGAAAATCACTATCAAGCTATTTCTGACTCTCATTTAAATGGAGATCCCCTCGTGTAGTTTTGAATGGAGATCCCCTCGTGTAGTTTTGAATGGAGAATCCCCTCGTGTAGTTTTGAATGGAGAATCCCCTCGTGTAGTTTTGAGTAATAACGTCTAGCCTCTAAGAATCCTGCGTTTCAACAGGATCTGCTGACACATGAGGCTAGTGGCCCCAGAGAGCCACCGCCTAGTGTCTGTGTGTGATTGACTTTTCTCATGGACCCCAGAGCCCAGACAAAGACTCCAATGGGGGTCCAAGTGGGAACGGGATAAAAAATGTGCCCAGCGAGCTCCTTCAATACCCGGGAGAAAGACGGGGGAATGTGGGGCTCGAGGCAACATTCAGTGTTTTCCAGCCCTCCTTTTGTGACCGGAGCCACATTTCTTTTAATTGTCACTGACTCTCCGGCACCATCCATTACACATCAGTCACCGAGGCACTCTTATTTATTTTATCTGTTGTTCCCTCTCTCTCTCTTTGTTTTTGCTTCCTTTCTAACGTCAGGTATTTAAGCGGCCTGTCGGTTTTATAGAGCTGTGTGAATGGGCTTGATGGGCTCGCCTCTCAATGGACAACATGGGACCCATCTCCCCGAAACCCCTTTATAGACCCGCACCCTTTTGTGCTTTTGTTTTTGTTTGTCTGAAAGAGAGTGGAGATCCCTTCATTGGGTAGGAGGTTACCAGACCGCCTTATTACAGCACTGGGGATTTCATTATCTATAGTCAAACAAGTCAATAAATAATAACTTTTGACCTTTGTGCCTAAGAGTGTGAACGCTGGGATAAGACGTAGGCTTTCCACTAGTCCACCCTGAATGAGGGTGGAAAATGACTGCTCTCAGCCCGCTAGAAATTGTTTTGCTTGAACGAACCACCAAACCCATTATTCTTATCGTCTTATCATTTCTTGCTCACTCTGAAAACAACTTTTCCTCCCCGACAATTGCAGGCAATCACAGAAAAGCAATCTGTGGCGCGGTCTGGCGCAGTCTGGCGCAGAGGTCCGGCGGCCGAGCCCGTGCAGAGCGAGCGAGCGAGCCGGGCTCATTACGAAGCGTGTGGGAGACGGTACCTTCACAGTCCAGCACACACATGTTTACTCAGAGGTGATTCACTGCCCCCCAAAGAGGAAGCCCTGTATTACTCTGGCTACTGTTTTTCTGAGGGACTGGGGGGGGGTTGCAGGGTAAGAGGTTAGGCCTTACAAGCTTGAGGGACTTTCTAGAAAATCCCCAGAACCAAAAACAACATATTCCTCCTTATCCACTTACACAGTGGACAGCAAAGTGCAGACTGTGTGAGATATCATGTGTTACTGTACAGATAGATAGATAGATAGATAGATAGATAGATAGATAGATAGATAGATAGATAGATAGATAGATAGATAGATAGATAGATAGATAGATAGATGGATATATAGATAGATAGATAAATAGATAGATAGATAGATAGATAGATAGATAGATAGATAGATAGATAGATAGATGGATAGATATAGATAGATAGATAGATAGATAGATAGATAGATAGATAGATAGTACTTACAGCAAAAATTACACAAAAAACAATTCAACCTCTGTTTGCTTGTCTTTTTGTCTCCGTGGTGCAGAGACAATGAGCCGTGGGTCTCTTTAATGAAAGATTAAGAGAGGGTGACCCCCAGCTGCTTACGTTCCATTGGGCCCCAAACGTGCGCGACCTGGTCAAGAAGGGAGCTTTCGCTGAGCCGGGCCGAGCGCCCCATAGAGTGGCCCGGCACAATGGCCTCTGGGAATGCACTGCGGGTGTCCCCCCACCCCCAACTACTGGGGTCCCCTGCCACTCCGCGCCACTTCCTGCAATCATCTCTACATGTGGTGGTTTTCAGCTCCCTCCACCTCCCAAACCTCCACCCCCAGCATGGCACACTTCATTAGGCTTGGTTTTTAACCTGGCCTACCTTTTAGCTCCAGGGCACGGATGGGGGGGGGGGGGGCATATTGAAGGAAGTGGTGGGAGAGCGGGGGGGGCGGAGGGGACTGTATCTTGCCACCTCAGAGAGGCGCTGGGGGGCTGAGATAGCTGGGCTCTGCATCAGGCCAGAGCGGCTTCGGGCAGAGCCGCTCAACAGGGCTCACGTGAGGATAGTGTCGGCGTGGGGGTCAGGGGTCAAGCCGGTGAAAAGCTGTAAATCCCAGAAGGGGGCCGTCCCAAAGGTCAGCCAGTCACGGCGATTAGAGGGGGCGGGAGTGTCGGGGGGGGTGGCACGGCAACAGCCCCCTCTGGAATTATTTTTTCAGGAAGTCACTGTAAACGCTTTTGTTTTGAGAAAAGCACTTAACAAGTGTCTTGTGTGTTTTGTTTTTGAAGAGATAAGAAGGCACTTGAATTAACTCAAATGAGGGTTTCTCCAAACAAACGCATGACGTGTTGTGCTTTGACAGCAGCCCTGGTGGTTGGTAGTAGCTCTGGTGGTTTTTGTGCTAGGTCTGCTGTCTCTGTAGATGCTGTTTCCACAGTATGGATGTCAGTGATCATAGTCGTCAGTGTGAGGGATTCTCCTCTGTACTATCTATCTACTCCTGTACTGGTATGACTCACTGCGGCATTGGAAAAGAGAGTAGTGTATCCAAAAAATCACTGATAGTAAATCTCAGCTTGTTAACCAATCACTGACACTACATTTTAGCTCATCAACCAATCACTTCCACTACATCTCAGCTCGTCAACCAATCACTGACACTAATGGTAAATGGACTGCGCTTACAGTATATAGTGCTTTTATCCAAAGTGCTTTACAATGGCCTCTCATTCATCCATTCACATACCCATTCACACACCAATGGCGGCAGCTGCCATGCAAGGTGCTAACCTGCTCACTGGGAGCAATTTGGGGTTCAGTGTCTTGCCTGAGGACACTTGGACTTGTGGACAGGAGGCGGGATTAGAACCGCCGACCCTGCGGTCATTGGACAACCCGCTTTACCACTGAGCCACAGCCGCCCTGCTGACACTACATCTCAGCTCGTCAACCAATCACTGACACTACATCTCAGCTCGTCAACCAATCACTGACACTACATCTCAGCTCGTCAACCAATCACTGACACTACATCTCAGCTCGTCAACCAATCACTGACACTACAGCTCAGCTCAACAGACTCTATCGTTTCTTCTCTTCTTTGTGATGATCAGCCTCTATTCTTCTTCATAGACTACTTTGAACCCCATCGCCGCCGGCTGAGATAGCTTTACCCCTCCATGCACTCACCCCCTGGCCCCAACCCAAGGGGGTGGCTGGTGTTCCACTGGGGTGAAGCCGGCCCAGCAGAGGCGTAGCCGTTCATCTCTGTTCTCATCTCCATCCTCACATCAGAAGAGCCCAAAAACACAAAGATTCCAATCATTAGCTTTTCTGACTCATTTTCGTATGGAGAGAGAGATTAAAGAGAGAAGAGTGCAAACCAAGGCCAAGACCAGACAAAGCATGCAAAGTATTGTTGGATGATTTCCACAAAGTTCATACGGGGGATGAAAAGACCTGGTGTGTCATTGAAGACTCTCACAAGCCAGTTGGTAAACCGGAATCACAATGCTCCTTTTTTTCCATCAACAATTCACATCTGTAGATGATGGCTCACGCGCCACTTAAATGGGCCCTGGAAAAACAAATGATGAATTGCTTCAAACTAATATCATGATAAACAATTCATAGTTATCTGGGGTGTTTGTCTCATACTGGTCACCAGAGACCTTGGTTTCATCTTTCATGTTGTTGGTTAAAAGGAACGGGAGTGGATGCGTACAGAGGCTAAAAAGGCCTGCCTCTGTTTTGTAATCTTTCTCTCTCTATCTTTTCATAAGAGCAGACCTTTTCTTCAATCCCTTTTCAGCTCAAAAGAAAAAGAAAAAAGTTTGTCAGTCCCCTGTTCCTTTTGTTGTGGTCTTTCTGCTTCTGTCCTAATCCCAGCCATGCATGAGCGATCAGCTGTGTCCTGTTGTTTCGCTGTTCTGCTAGTTTCAATCAGTTGGGTTCCGCCTTTGTTCCTTTGCTGGGTAATGAAGTCTCCTCTGTAGACCCAGGGACTTTGTGGTCCTCATCAGATTTTTATATATAACTCTGACTGTAATTAAGAAGGATTGTTGCTGTGATGTTGCTCTCGACTGCCTCGGCGGCTGGTCTAGGGAGAGTGGTCTGCAGTCCGGTGGTTGCAGAACATGCCCGCGTTTTGACGTATGAATGCAACAGAAAGATCAGCGGCCGCCAGGCCCCATTGAAAACCAATACCCAACGATCCAAGAGTCCTTCTCATCCCGCTGAAGACGCCACATGCCCTCGTAGGTCTGAAACGCTAACTGAAACCCAAATAGGATTATGGAGAGACTACTGCTCACTGGGAATCTCTGGGATTTCTTTTCTGGGCACACAAAGTATCCACTTTGATCTTTTTGGCATTTGCCTCGCCAAGCTCACTAGCAAAATGTATCGACGTGCTTCGCGACACTTTGTCATATCTCAAAACAATGGTTTTGTACAGCTTCGAGTGTGAAGACCCCACCTGTTGACGGCGTTTCAGTTCTCTGTTCGGGTCCACCTGCCCGGGCGTTAACCGGAGGGTGATGCCCTCCCTGCGCTGCTGAGACGGCGTCCTCCTGACTGTGATCTGGGCGCCATGCTCTCCATCTGGGCTCCGAGGGGACAGGGGCCGAGGCCCGTCCGTTCAAAGGGACGGTCATTGTTGCGGGTTGATCTCTAATCTCTGTGGTTGTCGACCCTAATTAAAAGTTGCGCGGGGGGCGTGGGGTGCCCAGGCCTCTGCCTGGCAAGAAATTATGATCGCAAATGTCTCCCTGTCGAGTCCTGCCCGGCCCTACAAAGAGCCGCGGGCCGCCATTACCTGAATGGATGTGGAATCAGGGCAGACAGCCGCATCATCCCGGCTCTTAGTCTACCAGGGCCGCGCACAAGTGGCCATTGTTGACGCCAAAGGCGGGATTAAGGAGGGTCTTCAAGGGAATTGATTTTCACGTGAGAACAATGGTGGTGCCGCGGAGAGCCAGGGCCCTGGCCCTGAATCACACGGCCAGAGAGCTCCATGAAAGGGCCGCGCTGCAGCGAGCACTGAGATTAAAGCAATCAGGTTCTTTAACCCTCTCTCTCTCCCTCTCTCTTTCTCTCTCTCTTTAACCCTCTCTCCCTCTCTTTCTCTCTCTCTTTAACCCTCTCTCCCTCTCTCTCCCTCTCTCTTTCTCTCTCTCTCCCTCTCTCTCCCTCTCTCTTTCTCTCTCTCTTTAACCCTCTCTCGCTCCCTCCTCCTCCCTCGCACCCCTCGTCCTCCGCAGTCATGTTAGACTAGAGACTAGATTAGAGAGAGAGACAGAGAGAGAGAGAGAGAGAGAGAGAGAGACGTGCTGAAGAAGAGAAGGAGAGGGGAGGAATAAAGAACAGGTTGTTTGCTTTACTTCCACATTTCCTGTTTCACTTTGTCCTGACAGAGGCTGAGGGCCGTTGACGGGGTGGAGGTAGGCGGTTCGGCCCGGAGAGAGAGAAGGATGAGATTCTGGACATTCTGTCCAGCGCTGTCGCCCGGACCAGACTCATTTCCATGTATAGAAGAGAGGAGGGTGTGTGTGTGTGTGGGGGGGGGGGGACGGGTGGGGGGGTGGGAGAGAGAGAGAGAGAGGGGCGGGTGGGGGGGGGGGGGGGTCGTTTCTAATCGGGGGCCAGTGTTGGGGTGGACATGACGTGGTGCTGTGAGGGGATCAGGGGTTACAGATGAAAGGGTCGGCCGCCTGGCCCTCTTGTCTTTGGCCGGCTGTGTGCAGCTGTGGGCACCATTGTGGCAGCGCTGATTTGCATACGTTTGGCAGGGACGTCGGCGCAGGCCGGGGGGGTGTGTGGGGGGGGGGGGACGGGGGGGGCAGCCCCCCCGTTTAAAATGGAGGGCGAAAGGGCGGGCAAGTAAACAGCCAGTGTCGGCAGATACACTCACTCAACATTATCTCCTCCACGCCCGCCGTACGCGATGACGGCGGCCAAGAGAGAAAGAAAGGCCTTGTATTCCTGCCCCGTCGTGTAAATACAAACAGTGGTGAGTGGAAGTGTGAGGAGGACTTGTTCCACGGGTGATAAGGGCATGTCTCCATGATGTCATAAAGAGTGAGTGGGATAGAGAGGGATAGAGAGAGAGCGAGAGAGAGAGAGAGGGAGGGAGAGAGTGTGTTGCTCTGTTGGTGGACTGGTGAAGGGGAGTGTCCTACCCTGACTAGAGACAGGTTTATTGGTCCTGATGAGTGCTAAGCCCCTGTGCCTGGCCACAATGGGGGCTGTGATCTCCGTCTGCGGCTCATTGGGAAGCGCTGGTGCGCTCCGCGTCCCCCCCGCCCCCTGCCCGTCATTAGACAGATTGTGAACAGGCGGCGCACGACCCCGGCCGGCGCTGAAGAACCCATCAGCCACTTCATTAGGGGCTCTGTGGAGGGGGGGGGGCAGGCTTTCCTTCCTCTGCCTGTGTCCAGAACGCTCAGGTCTGTTTAATCACATAATTCTCCTCAAGTGGCCGGAGGAGACCGCCGCACAGCAAGGGCCCTTTAGACCCATGGCCACTCGGAGAGATCCATTATATTCATCTGCTGGAATATATGCTGGAAAAAGGCAGAATTCCATATCTGCCCGCATTCTCTCTCTCGTCTTTTTCCAACAAGGCCCTTTGATGTCCTGTTTTTCGTTGCGGGGGGGGGGGGGGGGGGGCTGGCGTCTGCGCATCCCTCTGCTGCGGGGGCCTCCCTGATTGGGTCTGGCGGGGGCGAGGGGTTAGCTTCCAGAGGTCTGAGAAGTTTGAGCCCTGGACGTCCTACCTCCTCAGCTGGAGACGAGCCTGACCTCTGGACCTGTGGGGCGGCAGAGAGAGACTCCAAACTCAGCCTCCCTTTGATCTGGGCTCTTTCACAGCAGCCACATAATTAGCCGCAGTGGCTAAACTTTTAGCTTAGGCGTGAAAGGATCGGGGGGTTTTTTCCCCCTGCGCGTTCCGGTCTTTTGAAACAATGTGGG